>NC_056746.1:637816942-637901942 GCF_019279795.1 Protopterus annectens | reverse complement strand
TTGGTTTTGAATTGATTTGGATCAGTAGTCATGATTTAGATGGATACTGTCTTGTAGTTTGTAAAGACTACTCCATGTTTTCAGTGGATGAAATGCTTCTAATGCTTTTAGTATCATGTGTATTAAATCACTTATAACTGTTGTTATTAAAACATAAGCATCCAGTGTCAGGGTTGAATTCTATATCCCATAATGCATATGGCTGGGCAGGCTGAAGAGAATGCATGTGTTGTTTTCAATAAGGTCTAGTAGGATGACAGTAGGAGAGGGGAATCCAAAATCTTCTTGCACATCATAAGACTGGAAAAAATAATAAAGTTGGAGGAGTACACTAATCAATGAAATGTGGATGAAAAAAATTGCAAAGTGGTTGATTTACAGCCACTGTTGCCTGTTTCATATCTTACAGCATAAATGCAATGAAGGTGTTTTAAGGGCTAGAGTATCAGATAGGTAACAGTGATATACTGATCACCAAGATCTTCCTTACTAAATTGATTTGGGGGTGGGAGGGGATTGAATGGATGATGAGGTTTCACCTGCAGGTGTAAGACTGACCAGTAAGACCCTCTTAAGTTGGTCTCATACTGATGTGGTACAAGTAACTGTCTAAAGAACCTATAGTCCGTGGATGATAACAGAAATGATGTCAAACTGAGTTCAGCATAATATAGCAAATACTCTATGAAAAAATGCACACAGTTCAAGAAAGGTAGTAAATAAATTAAGAATATCAATTATCCAAGAGAAGATAGAGAGTAAGGTAAAAGGGGTAAGTGTCCCAACTACATAAAGTAAATAGTATTTACCATCAGTGGTGCAGCAGCAGCTTACACCTAGTTTAACTTCTGATTTAATCCCAAAAAGATTCAGCCCACCATTGTTTAATTTAGAGATCCCTTTCTCTGGAAATGGTTTTAAATGAGAGCAGAATTACAATAGCAAATAGAGCAAGCAGACTTAAATACTAATATTGTATTAACAAAAAGTATTTAAGCCCCCAACAAAGGAGTACCGCAGTTGCATAGAAGTTAGTACACTGGTTAATCCGCTATGCAATACAATTATTTAAAATGCCTTAACTAACATTTTATATTCAAGAGAAGTATTTCTTCCGGCACCAGTAATGAATAACTCCGTACCTCTTTCTCAGCAGACTTTATTGCATAGAAACAGCATATTTGCAGACTAAAACCTCTAAGTAACTAGACAGACAAACACACACAGTGTCACACACACACACACACACACACACACACACACACACACACACACACACACACACACACACACTTACTTCATATTTGTACGCACAGTAAGGTACAATGGCAAAATTACATCTTGCACTCTCAGCAGAAAAACATTGAATCCAAGAGTCCTTCACACTTTTTGTCCCAAATACATTAGTTGGGTAAAACTGAAAAAGAAGGTGACTGCATGAAAATCAGCATTTTTTTTCTGTTTGGCAATCTGTAGTTCTTTAAACACTGCCAATGATAATCTCTAAAGGACAACAATATTGAAATGTCTAAAACTATTCCCTGTTTAACTACATAAGTCTGCTGTAGCTGAAAGCAGGGCACAAAGAGAACATGTAGTGAAACCTGCCCCTGCCAGTGTTGCTCTTGTGAAGATGGCTACAATGGTGCAGTAGTCTTGTATGAACTTTAGGTGAGGTACAATTAAGCCTATCCTCTGATCATTCTGGCACTGCTCTACCAAATCTCTTGGATGACATCACTTCAGTTTTGTTATCTTCAGATACTGAAGTTGTCAAAAATCCAATTTTTTAGCTAATTAGATAAATGGTAATTAGGCAGACAAAAGCAATGAGTCAGCTTTCAATAGATGGTCTGAGGATAGTTAAGAACTGTTTCTTGAGACTAGAACACTCATTTAGGATAACATTTCTATATCTGTCAGTGCAAAGCAATTAATATATTCTCATTCTCTGTATAACGTAAAGCAGCAGTAATGTATTGTAATATCTTGCAAATGTGGAAGTCACAAGAAATTGAAATGAAGTTGTCTATATCCACATTTACCTTTGTTCTAAACTTAGTTTTGATGCTTACAATGTATGCTTTGTATTTCTGTTTCAGTTAGAAACGAACTTGATTCCTTTTAACTGTATATTAGTGATATGATATGTCAGCATTACTTGCTGACAAAAAACCTCATAACGTAATAAAATTGGGATAAGTCTGAGTCAGTGTTTTGTAGTACTAATATCTATTTATATATAGATATACTCGCAACACTCACATACACATGCATATATATCCAACATCTCCAGTGCAACTGATGCTCATTCAGAACTGCATTTCAAACTTATAAAATAACACAACAGTCTTTGGTAGACATGCAAAGCTTTCTTTAGTTGTTTAGTGCTTTTATCTCTTTTGTTCATAAATTTACTATCTATATAGCCATATCTATAACTATGTGTATATATCTATCTATATACGTATGCAAAAAAAAAAAAAAAAAATATATATATATATATATATATATATATATATATATATATATATAAACCCTTTGGAATCTCGAAATATTGAAATGTCGAATTTCAGTATCTAGAGACCAAATTGTCGAATCTGCAGTTGCACAAAACTGCAGAATATTGAACCTGGAAATGTTGAACCCGTGGTACTGGTGGCGCGTTAGGTAAGTGTTATGTTTTTTAAGGGTTTGGGGGAGCGTTTGTGTGCTTGTGAGTGTGTTGGGCAGTTTTAGGTGTGGGTTAGGGTAGGTAGGTAAGAATGTGAGTGTGTCAGTGTTGAGAGTGGTGATGTTTGTATGTATGTGATGCGTGCTTTTGCAGGGGGGTGTAAAATGTGTGTTGGTGGGTTATCTGTCTTTCAGTGTTTAGTGCGATGTCAGAGTTAGTATATATAAGTATCAGTGGTGCGGGGGGGGGCTTGTCTACCTGCTTATAGGAAGGGTGTGTGTGTGTGTGCATGTGTGCATGTGTGTTTGTTTTATTGCGTTCGTGTATGTTGTTTTGCTTTGTTGTAGTGTCGGGAGGTAGGTGTATTTGTGTTTGTATGTGTGGTGTAGTGTTTTGTTAATGTTCGCGGTTTTGGTTTTCAGGTTTGTGAGTTTTTGGCTTTATAGTCTCAAGATACTGAAATTCAATATTTCAGTATTTTGAGATTATAAAGTGAATCTATATATATACGTAAGAAATAACAGTATCACAATGGAGTGACTAGCAAAAAGAACACTGTCTCTGAATCCTTCAATTAAAAATAACACATAGATTTATTGCAACAAACAAACGGTAAGCGCTTTTGCAATCAAGCTTCATCAGACCTGTAATGACACTAAAAGACACTCCATTTAAACACATAAGAGATTCTAACATTCAATAGAAAAAATGCATCAATTAGGGAATAATCAATATTAAAAAGAAACACTACATAAAAAACGCAACCACAAACATTAGTAGTGAGTTCATAGCTGTACATACTCCCATTATATGAAGGATGACATAATGCAATAAGAATGATAAAACAAAGATATAGATATATAAAAATATGCATATGTAAAAAAGAAATATAGTGGTACAGTCATCTCTGAAGTCTTCTCTTCTTCAAAAGGGGCTTAATAGAGGCCCTTTCATTTAAACCTTTCCCCTGTCTGCTCGAAGCATAATAATCCTGTGTGTCTCCCTGTGTTCTGTGTGTGTAGTAATATCGCCTCCCTAACACTAGGTGGAATGGTCTCTATAACCCTGAAATTAAATGTATGTGTTTCCCCAACCTCTATAATGTGATTAGAGAGTGCATTATGCATCGATTTCCTCTTAATATTGTAAATATGCTCTCTCATCCTATCACGCAAGACCCTATTGGTCTTGCCTACATAGAATGAGTTGCAAGTGGCGCACTCTGCTAAATAAACTACATTAGATGTCATGCAATTGGCATTAACATGAAAAGTAAACTCTCTACATAAGTCAGGGTGATGAAAAATACTGGAGGTATTAATTAAAGGGCAGAAATTGCAATTGCCACATGGTGATGTGGTACCCGGACCAGTGTCCATTGCACTGGAACCTGTACCATAACAAAGTAACCTCTTCAGGGTTTTCTGTTCTTAAATAAAAACCTGGTTTTTTCACCTACGATCTCAGCAATGCTCCCATCAACTTGCAGGATGGACCAATGCTGTGCAAACAAATCAGTGAGTTCTTTATGATCACTAGTATAAAAAAGGGGATCCTAACGCCACCTCTATTGCTGTTAGATTCACTACCAATGTCTGCAATCACCTCAACTGTAGGTCCAAAATAAAGGCTTGCTCTACTTGCTCTTAACATACCCAAATCCATCCACTGTTTGCCAATCTCCTCCTGTCCATAGCCCCTCGCTAGTAACCTCTCCTCTAAATTATTAATCTCTCCCAAGAACCCCTCCAGGGTGGGGTTCAATCTAGAGGCCCTCAACCCTTGGCCTTTAATTACATTTTGAAATATGTGCCCTGGGTGCATGCTAGATCTAAACAGGAATGCATTCCTATGACATGTTTTCCGATGGATGCCAGTATCAATGGCGCAGTTGTGTAATTTTTCCACAAAAAGATCTAAAAATTCAATGCATGTGTATGACCAGTTGAAGGTGAACTTCAAACAACTGGTCAATTCATTCATCATGTGGTGGAACGCCTGTAGATCTTCCAGGCTCTCTTTCCACAACAAAAACAAATTGTCGATAAAACGTTGATAAAACAAAACATGTGCTCTATATTCCTCTCTGTCAAATAAGATGGTATTCTCCCAATGCACAAGGAACATATTGGCGTAGCTATTGGCACATGAAGTGCCCATAGCTACGCCATGTTTCTGAATATACATATCACCATCAAAGGTGAAAACATTATTCTCAAGGACGATCTCTAAGAAGTAACAAATCAAGTCTACCTGAACCAAGGTTAAATCACTATGAGCCAAGAGGTATGCATGGACATACTGTATCCCTAAATCATTGGGAATCATTGTAAACAGGGACTGTACATCAAAGGTGGCAAGAATAATGTCCTCAAAGTCAAGGACACCTTTTGTACAATCATACAGATCTAACAAGAACTGTTTGGAGTCCCTTAAGACCACTTTATTTAAATTAATGATTGGTCTCAAGAACCTCTCAACATAAATTGATAGTGGTTCTGTGACCCATCCCCCACCTGCTACAGTGGGCCTCATTGGTGGATCAGACGGATGTTTGTGTACTTTCGGCAAGCCCTGTATGAGTGGTATCAAAGGATTAATGACCTTTAAAAAGGTGAATACTTCTTCAGTAATGAGGTTCCCAGAGAAGACATCAGATAAACTTTTAGACACAGATGCAATAATCCTATGTACATCCTCAATTGTAATCCTACTATAATAACTCCCATCACCAAGCATTGTAACCATAGACTGACAATAATGGGATTTATCCATCACTACAACAAGACCACCTTTATCTGCTGGTCTAATAATGATAAAATTATTATTCTGTAACTCCCTAAGCGCTATTCTTTCTTTATAAGATAAATTTTGTCTGGAGTGTCTCTTAAAATTATTCTCTTTACTGTCATAAAATTTAAAAATATCCTCCTATGTGAGTTTCAAATATGCCTCAACTAACGGGTGGTTACTGGGGACAAAATTGCTCAATTTCTTAAAAGTGGGATTGGATGCATGCCCACAAGATTGCACATTTCCTAAGTTGTTATCACCATATAGCAAACGTAGCATAATATTCCTACAAAAGACTTTTAAGTCTAAAATGGTATCAGACATTCTACTTTTGCATGTAGGTATGAAACTCAAACCCTTGCCAAGCACACACATCATATGAGGAGATGTTCAAAATCAATGACTCAGTGCCTTCCCCCATATCTTTTTCAAAGTTTGATTTGGGTCCTGTTCTCCACAAAGCTTGCGCTTCTGGTGCCCCCTGCTCGTCGATCTCATACGTCCCCCTCCTCTGTCTGTCCGAACTGGTAAGGGAAAAGGAAGATCCCCTATGGTCCCAGTCCTCATCATATTTAAGGCTTCAATATCAGTTCGGTTGACCTGGGTGGGGTTCTTATTCTTGGGTCTCACAACCCTCTCATCCATGACACCATTACTCCTCTTATTGTTGATAACTATACTCGGATACAAATTCCCTTCTAGGGAAGATGTGGGACGACAATTATCATTTATATTCATACCTGACAATAAACCTGGTGGGTTCGATGTTACAACAATGTCCTGGTCTCTCAAAGGAGGCTCCAAGTTGTTGTCAGTATCCTCAACAGGGTCAGTATTATGTAGGAAACATTCCCCATCCAAACTACCAACATTATCAGGTACAGAGTCATTATCATTGCTAACAGCATTATCAACAGACAAAACAGTTTTCCTAGCTAAAAAGATATTATCGTTAGGTTTAACAACAGCATTAGAATTGTAATTAAAATCCCAACGTTTATCAGAATTATGTCCAGCTCATGGACACATAAACACATGGCCAGTTCTAAAATCATTGATGTCCCTTAAAATTTTGTTTTTCTTTTGATGCATGAGCTTCCGATGAAAGACGGCTACACCGTCCAGTAAACTCTCAAACAAAGGATTCAAAGTTTTTGAATTATAGTTATTTACGACAGTTTCCTGCCTTTCTTTCAATGTATTCCTCAACCTTTCCTCTTCAGGAAGGAAAAAGTCAATGAGTAAATGCATGTATTTCACGCTTACCTCTAGATTTAATTGTCACCAGTGAGTAAGAAGTTCTGGCTACTGTGAGCCCTGAGTGGGCATATTAAACACTCTTAACCCACGCGGCATGATCTTCTTCTCCAAACAGAACTCAAAGTGGAGTCACTGCACCTGCAGCCTTTTCAGTTTCAAAAAGTCACGTTCAATCTCCTATATGCTGTGTTGTAGGAACTCGAGGTCTTCCATCTTACCAATTACGTCATCATCCATGGCACGTACATCAAACTGCCACAAGGAGCTCCTGTCTCAGCAAATACTGAGAGAATCTCTCAGAAAATGTAACATCCAATCTTTTCCCTTTATTCCCTTTACTTGGGTTATAATCCAACTCAATCACTGGTGACTGTTCCGTTGCCATGTCCCCGTAGACCAAAACGAATAAAGTAATAACAATAAAGAAAATAACGTATAGTCCAAGGGGTAAATACTCCATTGTAAAAACAATAAAGATAAATATGTAAGAAATAACGGTATCACAACGGAGTGACCAGGCAAAAAGAACACAGCCTCTGAATCCTTCAATTAAAAATAACACATAGATTTATTGCAATAAACAACATATATATATATATATATATATATATATATATATATATATATATATATATATATATATATATATATTTATATGGATGTGGGTGCAGGTTAATATAGTAAACTCTAATATGAGTGAATACTTTTTGTGGCTGCAAATAAGAGTGAATTCTCATATTAGTGGATGCTCTTTTCAATGAGTTTTAGCTGGCAGCCTATTGTATGAGATTTGTGGTACAGCAGAGTCAGGGAGTTTGCCCTTACCATGCTGGTATGCATTCTCAGCGTGGGTGTATATAATTAGCAGGGTGTGTGGGGGTTCAGGGGGCTGGGGGCTTGCCCCCTGAAAAAAAAATTTTTTTTTGTTATTTTCAGACTAAACTGATTGTTACTTCTTACTTCTCTCATATGAGTGTTCAGTGTTTGATCAGACACACATATTATTATATATAAATACACACACACACACACACACACACACACACACACACACACACACACACACACACACACACTTAAGGATTCACTTACCTTTATCAAACTGAACTAATATAGATATGAATAATGTTGCCATCAAATGATTATCATTATGCACATCAACACGCTGCTAAAGCCCCATGCACCCACAGTCCTCTTGCTAATTATATGTTCTTACTCAGAGATCACACAATTCATAGGGAAAGTGAAAATTCCCCAACCCTGAGAATTATCTGATCTGCTACATTTGTCGGCCAGTGTTAACCATGTGTTTAGTTGACCAAATTTTGTCAACTAACTAGATGTCAAGAAAAGTGCTGCTCAACGAAAGTGGTACCATGTATATATATATATATATATATATATATATATATATATATATATATATATATATATATATATATATATATATATGTGTATATGGGTTCCGTTCAGAAGCTTGAAATACTGAAATCTCGAATTTCAGTATTTCGAGCCCAAGAAACCAAATCCACATAATAGCAAAAGTTTAGAAGTGCGAAATTACAGTGGTTTTGAATTTCGCGCTTCTATAGTTCCGCTATGGTTATGTATTCAGGTAACTGTGGGTGTGTGTTAAGAGGTTTGGCTAGGGTCTGTGGTGTGTGGCAGTGTGTTTTGTTGCTGTGATGTATGTGTGTGCAAAAAGAAAGTAGCTTGTGTGGTGGTGTTTTGTGTGTGTTTGTATGTAGTGTGACCTTGGAGTGAGAATATTTAAGTAGGGGGTGTGGGGGGCACAGCCCCACACATGGGAGGTGCAGGGGGCTTGCCCCCATGCTTTCATGTAGTAGAGTGATTGTGTGTGTTTGTTTGGTGGATGGTGTGTGTGTGTGTGTGTGTGTGTGTGTGTGTGTGTGTGTGTGTGTGTGTGTGTGTGTGTGTGTGTGATTTAGACCACCTTTTGTTTTTGTTGTGTCATGAATAATCAGATAATCAGAAAAATACACTAAGACTGTGTTCCATCAAAATCATAACCAAGAAGAAAAACAGTGTTATTGTCACAGGGGTGGGGGGGTGAGGGCCCATACACTCTCCACCCCTTCTACTTAATATAAGCATTAAACAAATGAAAAAAGGTCCTGGAGCACAAAACCAAAACTAGAAAAAGAAATTAATTGCACCCCTGGGCAATCATGTCAGATTTCTCCAGTTAAAGAACAGATCTGAGCTGAGCGTAAAGTAAACCCTTTATTGTATGAAAAAC
The DNA here is from genome assembly GCF_019279795.1 of Protopterus annectens. Lineage (NCBI taxonomy): Eukaryota > Metazoa > Chordata > Ceratodontiformes > Protopteridae > Protopterus > Protopterus annectens. The sequence goes on along the minus strand of NC_056746.1, from coordinate 637,892,955 downwards.
TATAGTTTAGTTAACAGGTGACATACTCCTTTATCATACACTTTTGCCCCGAATACCCTCAGGACTTCATCAGTAGAAAATGGTGATCTCTGTGTTCTGCCTCATTTAAATGCTAGATGAATGTCACATGACAAGGAATCAATTAGTCAATGCTATCTTCAAGACATAGTGCCTTCCCCATATCCCCATAAAAAAATAACATTAGTGAGCTAGTGAGTAAAGTGAATAAAATGTTATAGGTGAATAAAATTATTAAAAATATAAATTATGTAAAAATGAGTTAAAATACAACCCCAAGTTACCAATGTTTAAAAAGTTACTGGCTTGGCACTATCAACTAATCAGGTTACCAGAAACGCACAATTACTGTAAACATATACAATGTTACTACTGATAAAATCCATACCAACAATCATTGTTTTCAAGTGGAAAAAAATGGTTTAGAAAATAACACATATATTAATATTGCTTGTAAAAAATCTTTCGGCTTTTCCCAGTTAGGGGTTGCCACAGTGGATCGAGTTGCCAGCCCAAACCTTCAGAGAAGGCACACCCACGCATCTACCTGCATGTCTTTTAAATTTCAATTGATCGTGGGGAGGACATGCAGACTCCACACGTAAGGCACTCCAGCCAAGAATCGAAGCGGAGAGCCTCTTGCTGTGAGGCAACAATGCTAACCACTGCACCACCATGGCCCTGTTTGTAAAAAAATATAGAGAATCCTAATATTAAAGATAATTATGCAAATATGCACATGATATAAAACAGTGTATATAAACCATATTCTGAAGAGTATAAACTTTCCTTGGGTGTTGAAAGCTTTGCATTTCTTAATTTTAAAACTGGCAAGATTTAAGTGCTGTCAATGATAAAAGGAAAACTGCTGTGTTTAACCTCAACTGCCATTGAAGCTCTCTGTATTCCAGCTTAGCCTCCTGAGGATCATGGGGTACTACATCCAAAATCCCAAAAGTGAACTTTTTAAAATTCACACAAAGAATACAATGTTTATAAAGTGCACTACTGGTGCTAGCTTTGTAATGTCATACCAGTGTTTATAAATCCTCTTTTTAAGGGTTTTTTGTCTTACCATTGTAAAATGCTGGACATGAATTACATCTAGCTATATTCACTATATATACACTATATCCACTACTATCACAAGTGCAGTTGTTTTTTTAAAGGGTTAATTAAGACAATCTTTCAAGATCGATCATTAGCCACTCGAGATTTGTGTACTTTGACATTTAGAATTACACCCTTATATACATACATATCTTTATCATCTGTATGTATGTATATATATATATATATATATATATATATATATATATATATATATATATATATATATATACAGACACACACACACACACACACAACACACACACACACACACACATATATATATATATATATAGATATATAGATAGATAGATAGATAGATAGATAGATAGATAGATAGATAGATATTGGTGATTGAATTCAGACTGACTCTTTATTGGAAAATTATGGGATTTTCATGGAATTTGGCATTTTAGGCCACATCATTCATTCACCACAGCCCAGGTTTCTTCTCATATTTATCACTATCAGCTTGCTTTATTGACTGTTCTGTACGTCATCTATAGACTGCCTTAAACTTACTGCAGAAGGCTGCTGGGAAAACATTACTGCCGCATCACATAAGACCTGCTGAGCTTACCTACACAGCTTGAGGTACAGTATATTAAAGATAAAATGGCTACTCTGTTAAGTAGCCATGGGTACACTGTTAAATAGCCACAGGTACACTATTAAATAACCACAGGTTTGATTTAGGGGGCTGATAGATAGTCTACTCCAACAGGTAACTTACCTAAATGATACATTGCTGCACTGAAACATACCCTGGTTGATGGTCAATGGTTAGCATTCACAACTGCTGTATAACCTAAATTGTTCCACAGTTTGAAGGGTACCACAGGGAACTGAGAGGTAATATACCCAAATACTACACAGTTTCTGGTGATTCATGACTATCAAACTATTAAAAAGCCTGACACTTGCTTAAGGTTTGTTACACAGCCTGAATCTTCCTGTGGGAGTGAAGGATTTTATAGAATGATTTGTTAGTAAAACCTCTCTAATTGCTTAACCGAAAACTGTAGTAAGTTACTTAAGTGTTGCAAAACAGAGCACAGATAACCCTTAAAATAAACCTTAGGCTATGTGACTGTGTAGCAGTGAGGTAGATTAGTCATCAGCCATCACGTTGTTGTTTTAGGCTTTGTAACAGGCCAGAGGTATTGAATAGTAATCTGCCAGACTACTGCACAGTCTGTAGGGAGTCAATCGGTCACCTGTACAGCAATTACACAGCCTGAAATTTGCTATAGTGGGTCGTTTGGTATCCTGCCTATCTGCTATATGGCCTGAGTGTTATTATAGGTGAGTAGTAGATAACCTTCAGGAATGTCAATATTTTCAGTCAACAGAGATGTAACAGATGTCTTCTTGGAGGCTGTCAGTGTGAATACTTACTAATGTTTTGCTTTTATGGTAATATAATTTTTTCACCTTTATTATTAAAAGCAGTTATGTTCAAAACTGATAAGGGTTATAAAACTAAAGCTGAGGAACACATAAGTAATTCCCAGCATCTTTGAAGCAGCACCTGATAATTTCTAGGCCTCACCTGTCACCCACTGTTACAAATTACTTTTGTCTGGAGGGAAACATGGCAGTTAGGAGCAGTGCAGGTCATGAGAACAGCCTACTGGAGACCTTCTCATCTTCCAAATAACAGAAGACATTTTCAAAGGTAGACTTCAGAATCACTACACAAATTCAGAGTAGTGTCTCAACTACTGTGTGTTGTTTCTATGAATTTTCTTTTTCTTTCTTTTTTTTTTTTTGATTGAAAACATACAATGAGTAATAACACCAGTAACATAAACAAATGTACAAGAGTCACTGAAATGCATGCACCATGAACCTTAAGAAATAAATTACTTTGAAGTGGTTCATGCCTTAAGTATCACATATCAAAGCTTGGAAGCTCTAATGTTAACAATTACTTGCACTGTGTTTGCTCCTTCTACCAGCAGCATGTAGAATTTACTCCTGTCAGTCACATAATGAAAATTCCACATTGTTTTAATGTTAGCAAACCTAGGCTTCATATGCAGGGCTGTTTTTTTTACTTCACCAGTTTTCACACTAAAAAGAGAGACTCTCCAGATCAAACTTTGTGCCTAGCCCATGTCATGAAGTGACTATTAGTTTAAAATCTGTCTGCAGCATCTAGTTTACAGGATCCTGGATAAACAGCTCTTTAAAGTCCACTCTTAAGTGCTGTGGGCAATATCCAGCAGAGAAATTTCGGTTTAGATTGAACTGTGTTCATCTGATGTCCACATTATAATAATCTGAGAGTGCAGACACATACAAGTGGAGTGTAACTGAATGTCTTATGCCTTCACGTTTAGTGATAAAGTAGTGACAATTTCTGCACTTGCTTTTAGATGATAGTGGAAAAGGTGATTTGGTATGTATTGTGCTTTATTTTGGTACTGTCTTACTGAACAGTAATGGCATTTCTTTTACTGAGGCTTTGCCCCTCTTTAGCATTGCTGTCCACAAATGTGTCTCATATATTAAATAATTATCCATGTTATAATGTGAAGAGATAGCTATATTTTTTGCTGGCATAATTAAACTTAGTTACCTGGCCAACGTAGTGAACAAAAAAAAAATAAAACAATTGACTAAAACAGGAAGACTGAAGACAGGAAACTGAAAGTGGTACCAAGGAACATTGCCTGTGACTCGTTCAGAGTCATTCAATCTGTTAGTTGAGGTTAAGGAAATCAGCTCAACGGTTGTATGAAGAAGCTTGTTAGCAGCTCATGTTATTAATCCTCTGTTCTAGACTACCATTGGAAGCATAATGTTATATTCAAGAGCAGGAGTCACAAAATACAGCACTGTCATGAAACCAATCTATACTGACACAAACCTGCATTATGCCAGGAACTAAGGACTCTGTTAAGTAGAATCAGATTTGATTAGTAGACTAAATACATGTTTTGCTGGTGTGTGTGTGTGTGTGTGTGTGTGTGTGTGTGTGTGTGTGTGTGTGTGTGTGTGTGTGTCTGTGTGTGTTCATTTGTGTCTGCATGTTTGTAAGTTTCATAGGTTCTCTGATGACCCAGCATCATCAGGTTTCACCTCGCGTCTAAAGTAGGAGTACACAAGACAGGCCTGGGACATGGTATGTCTAAGAAGGTGTGGTCTTTCTTAGCCCAGAAGACCAAACATAGATCATCGCTGAAAATGCTATAAGAAATGGAATACAAAGAGAGAGAGAGTGAATATCAGTCTGCATAACTAAGGAACTTAAGGCCTATGATTTTTTTTTAATTAAAAACCTCACAGATCTCTCCAGTTGAGTGATATGTTTTGATAGGCACATATCGAAGTAACCTGTAGTCAATTAAAAGGCAGGCCCTTGATTATTACTTTGGCCAGACAGAACTAGAGTCAAGACAGGATGATCCAAAGATAGAGAGTCATCCACAAGGATATCTAAACCTCTACTGACAGTGTTATTCTTAAAGGGGCATGTCATGTGTGTTTGATACGATGAAGAATTATGGACTAAACTGCATTTTTTGGATATTGCTTGAGGATATTGTCCTTGCATTAGCTGTTTATATAGTCCAACCCATCCTGGAATATCTTCTTGGTAGTGAGTTTGCAAATAACGACCCCCAGACATCAGCAAAGCTTGTTGACCACAGTTCTGAGATACTAGCTTTTAGTTTAGAGAAATAAAATCCAAAAGGAAGGCAATCCAGTGCCAAGATTTAATGAGCCTCACTTATGACATTATTACTTTCTTAGGTGCTGCCTGCAACTCTAACTACATGCATTGTCTGGCTTGCTATCCACTTCACTACATAACGGTGGATATTTAGACTCACACGTTTGATAACAATGCATTTATGGGAGTTAGTATTGAATGCTCTGGCCATGTGCAAGTATCCTTTGTAGATTGCATAAGCACCATTGAAAAGCTGAGTTACCCTTTTGAAAAAACTTGCAAGATTAAGAAGGCATGACATATAGTTGACAAAGCCAAATTCAATTGTATCCACAGCTTAGGAATTACAAATGTCTATTTATGAAATCAAAATGATATATTCTATGGCTTCACAAACAAGGCTTACAAGACAGGTGGAGCTATAATTACCACGGCAAGTGGTTGGGCCTCATAAATGTAATGGCTTCATGATGGCTGTTTCCCAGGCTTCAGGGATGTAGTCAGTTGCAGAACTTATGTTAAAGAGGTTTTAAAAAGCCACACTTGGTGCTAATGACTAAGTTTCCTAGTATATAGTCAGGGTCCATGCATGCTGTGTTCTTTATTTTGGAAATGGCTTCTAGGACTTGTTCAATTGTCATCTTAATGAGATGGTCAAGGACTGAGGAACCAGGGGAGCAGTTATGATGGTGAGGGACATTTCCACTAAATTTGTTGGCTAGAATAGTCATTGGGATCAGAATGAACAGTATCAATGAGACTCAATTCTGAATAATTATGAATGCCATTTCTTAACTTTCTAGTATAGTGAGAGAAAAATATATAATTACATTTGCTGTCAATTACCATTATGTATCGCAATCAGCTCTGAGTTTTGTGACTGCTACCTTAAGTTCTTTGCTAGCATGTTGGAGTGCCTTCTTAATATGGTGAGTGTGAGACCACGTATAAGAATTCAATATTTCTTCCTGCTGTTATGGAGTTTATTTATGAGTATTTTATAATAAGAGCTTGTTTTTAAATGTACTAAATTATTTAATAAATTAATAGGTACCACTTTTTCTTTGCAGCTATTTAGGTAAGAATATAATTCAGAGATAAAGGTTTTCACTCTATTTGTATGGTCCATCTGAGTATGTTGCAGAGGAAATTATTTAGGACACTACGTAATGGCAGAAGGTTTGCTTCTGAGAAATCTTTGAATATTAACATTTTTGTATGAGGGATACCTTTAGCCTTAAATGTAAAAATTACCAATGTTTGATCTGATTTAGCAATATAGGATACCTGAAGTGCTGTGTAAGGACGGAGCACCATCCATAAGGAAAAAAATCAAGATAATGTATCTTTTCCAGGTAGTAAGCATGTATATATTAATTGAAGCACTAGGCACACCTTCTATTTTTGCATAGGTGAGTTAGTTTATTGTGGGGTAATTTAAGCCACACAAATGAAGCCAGCAGCCCTGGGTGTCAGCATAAAAGTAATTTAATACATAAATCTAGAGGGAAAAATCCCTCAGATAACAAATATACAGACCGGTTTCGGCTCAGCAGAGCCTTCCTCAGTGACACAAGTTTTTTTATAAAAATCAGCTCACAAAAGTTTCAAACACCATGTATATATGTAAATGAAAACCAAAAGCACTACATGATCAGCCTATCAAAATTGGCAGATCATAATTGGTCATTAAGACCAGGTGGAAACATTGCCCCAAGTTTAATTATCCACTTCCTCTCTTTGGAAGTAAGCAATTCATGCCATTTTGTTTTATCCTGACATTTACCCTTAATATGGTCAATAATACAAAACATAAAGTTAGCTGTGGTGTGTTTTAAACTATGTTTGAATAGTGCATTGTTTATTCTTGATGTCACTAATGTGTTCACCAATTCAAATGCCTAGAAGTCTGACCCAAAGGCAGAACAGGTACAGGTCACTAAATATATAACCCACCCAGAACTGCAGTTTGCCCAAAAATTAATCTCAAAATCTCTGGTGTATTCTGACTACTAAATTCTCCAATGAAACCTTATTACAAAATTTACAATGGCCACACGAAAAACATCCAACTACTGGAGCCCTGTAAGAGTAGATTGAGTGTAGACTTTGGAATCAAACAAGGACTTCTTATAATGACTCAAATGTGACCCAATAGTACCCCCTTCTAAAGGAAAATGAACATCTGTCCCCAAGAAAGTTGTTCAATCTGTTGTCAGCCAAAAGGATGTTCCAATGTCTATCAATAATCTTCATAAAGCCTCGAGTATTGCGTCCATAAAGTAACTAGGTTGTTGTGACCTATCGATGGTGATCTTTATAGCACAACAAATCAGTTCTATGAAATTGAGAGACCCACTGTTTGGCCATGTGTATAGTCCCGGAATGATATCCCTATACTTAAATCTGGCAACCAAATCAACACTGGTCTGGACATAGGACCCTTGATTGGAACAAATTCTCCTAGCTCGTAGGAATTGTGACTTAGGAATATTCGGATGATATGTGGTGGGTGGAAGCTAGTGGCATGCAATAAAGAGTTATATTCCGGAATTTCTAAATAGGGTAGTGGATAAAGTATTATCCATATTCCTATGTAATTCAACATCAAAAAATTATATTGGACCTGTCAAAACTCATCTTGAATTCTATACCCCATATGTTGTTATTAAGATAATCAAGATTCCATGAGATACTGGTCATCAGCCCTCCACACCAACCAACAATCATCCAGGTATCGACGCCACATATCCATTTCACACATATAGATATTATGACTGGCATCATAAATAATGATCTCCTCGATATATGCCATAAATAGATCTGCATAAATGGGTGCAAAAGATTCACCCATAGCAGTTCCTTTAGTTTGCCAAAAGCACTTATTTTGATAATAGAAAATATTACTGGTTAGCACATATTCAGTAAGACAAACCAGAAAAGTGTTAAACCTGGTTTGTATAGTTCAGATCTAGCCAACCAATATTCTAGTGCTTGTAGGCCTGCCCAATGTGGAATGTTGGTATAAATATCAAGGGTACATAATAGCCAGTCCGGCTCCAATTGGATATCACTGATAACCTCCAAAAACTGTGTGGTATCTTGAATCGAGCTCTGATTAACCCTAATAAGGGTTTCAAATAGAAAGTCAGATATTCCGATAAAGTTCGTCAAGGACCCATGTCCAGACACAATAGACCAGGTGGGTTGGTAAGGTTTTATGTATTTTAGGAAGCATAAGAAATTGTTTTGAGGGCGACACCATCAACGACACCATCAATTGTTCCTTAGTAGCCTGCTGGATAATACCCTCATCCACTGCTAATGTCAAAAATTCCTCAATCTTACGCTGTAAATTGGGGGTTGGATCCAAAGGCATGGCCATATAATGGTCTCTATTCCCCAACTGTCTCAAAGCCTCCTGATCATAAGAATCCTTATTCTGAATCACCACAGCCCCACCTTTGTCGGACTGTGTGATCACCACATTTTTGTTTTTTGCTAACTCATCCAGACTACACACTTCATCCCTGGACAGATTATTATAAGACAGAGGAAAATCCTTATAGTGATAGTGTAAATCATATAGCACATTCCTTTGAAAAACTCCCACCAATTGAGTCATAGGTGGATTAAAAGACGATTTCTTAAATTTAAACTCATGAGATTTATCACTATCACTATCAGCAAACAACAGTTTTAAATTCAATAATCTACAAAAGTTAACCACATCCAGGGCTAAAGACTGTTCAGATACAAAAAAACCGGGGACAAAGTTTAAACCTTTATTTAATAATGAACCCTGTGTAGTAGTCAACTCAATAGAAGAAATATTATGAACATTAGAAGGGAACATTACTGTGCTGTCATCAGTTTCAGTAAAGCATCCATGCTTTGTTTGGGCGTGTCTTTCTGTGTTTCCGCCCGCGGAAGGGTGTGACAAATTGTCACGTTTAGCATTGTAGGACATCAATCTGGTTCTCCTCGAATTCTCCTTCAGTGTTAGATGAATATTCATCACCTGAAGTGAAATTGGAAGATTCAGAAGTGTTCTTGAGAATAGATTTAGGTCTTTTTCTTTTAGGAGTGGAGAATCTCTTAACTCCCCTTTCATACTCCCCAGGTACCCTAAAGGAAACATTTTGGAGCTATCAAAAGGTTTCCCCTTTCATAGTCCCCACATCTCTAAAGAATTTTTGATCTTTCTCTCTTTGAGTACTGAATTCATCTTGGAGAAGTTTTTGATCTGTGTGGAAAAGGAGTCACAAGTTTCAAACTTGCTGGTATCCGCACATATTAATTCAAGATCTTTAACCCCTTTCTGTACCTTCCGTTCATAAAAGCTGTTAATGCATCCACAAACTTAGAACTAGCCAACTGTTGGACCTGTCCCCAATCTTCCAATAGTTTGTCGTCAATGTCAGAGACCAAAGGTTGCACCTTAACCCTAAGGCCCGTGGAGTAATGTTTTACGTTGGTATGCCTTAAATAAACGTAGGTGCCAAACATTAGTCCTAACCATTCGCATGTTTTACTAAGTGAACCAAAAACATGTCACATTCACTATAGACAAAGGAACATGTAGAGCCCAATGGGCCTAAACAAAACTGATAAGTCATCCATATCGGATGATAACCCTGAATAAGGGGTGATAATGCCATGATTTTAACCCAAAGGACTTGCCCACACTCAAAAAGACAATATATATAAATATATATATATGTATATATATATATGTAAATATGTACTGACTATACTTAAGCACTGTTATAATGCAGCCAACACACCAGCAACACAATAATTGGGAATATCAAACAATATTAACAGCAACATTTCATAGAAGTGGGTTTCAACCTGTTCATATGCAAAAATACCAAAAAACCTAATACCATAATCAGTCCTGAAGCCCCTAAGTTCACGCTTCACACTGTGCATAGGTTAAATGAATGAAAAATTTGGTTAATGTATACAAATACAATAAGCAGCCAAAAATCCAGAAATTCACACGCTGCGTATTTGTATAAACCAAATATATGGAAATGCAATGAACAAAAGACCCAATTCACATATCCAAAAATGAAAAATCCCCAAAATTGAGCTGGAGTGTGACAAAAATATAGTCAAACAATATACACATAGATACATATAAAAAATCTCTACATGTGAAACCAAGTCCAATGGGTAAAAAAAGCACTGAAGATAAAGGCAAAATGGGCACAAATATTGAAAGACCCTAAAAAAGGGCCTCCCCTACTTATCCTGCCAGTTCAATATCAACCCCACCAGATGAAACCTGATAGATATAATGTTATAATTTGGGAATAACACCCCAGCAGCCCGACCCAAATATCAAATCAGAATATTCAAAATAACAAATGAGAAGAACCAGAAGATGCAGTATTTACCTAACATCACAAAAAAATATATGTAAAAATATGTGTACATATATCCTAACACCTATATAATAACATACAATACTCAATAGCCACTGTACATCAATTCACTTATAAAGAGTTAGTCATAAATATGACATAGATAACTTGAAGTACAGATGTATTTAACCATAATGATGTATAGGAACAAACCCATAAATAAATGCACACTAAGGAACAGACACAACTTTCCAAAAGCAACCCAAAGTGGGCTACATCCATAAGCAATTATAGTATATAACAAATTGCAAAAATGCAAAAATGCAAACAATAAACAAATTCACCTCAAGTCCACAATAGTCCAGAATCCAAATGTCAATAATCCAAAAACGCTGTGGCCATATAGAATCACATGAAATAAGGTCTAGGGCAAGCCGCAAACCAAAGCAAACCTCACTTTACAAGAAGAAATCCTGGATGTTCATGAACCTGTTACACAGTCCACATGAAGAAAAAAGCACCGACCATCCAGCGATGTATCATGCCTGATAAACTCCAACAGCCTGGCGTACAACTTGATATAAAACACACCAGACCATAAAGGAAACGCCGTGAAAGTGTTGGAACACCTCACAACATAACGCTTTGCTCTTCATGACCGGACAGTCAAACGAGATGAGAACACACCAGACCATAAGGAAACGCCGTGAGAGTGTTGAAACACCTCACAACATAACCGCTGAACTTCTAGCTTGACCGTCAACCCAGTTAAGAACAAGCCGGAAGTAAAATGACGTGTATCCGGCAAAGCAACCACCGGCAAAAATGTATACCAGATAAAAATTAAATGTATTATAGCATGTAGAAGCCTTCTTAAGCAACAAAAATAGCTGAAATAGCTAACGGACACCAACGACAGTCCCCAGCATCCAAATCCTTGAAGCAAAAGTCCACACAGGATGCACGAAAGACCGCTGCACGGCAAAAGCACATATAAATCCACACAAATGAAGCCAGCAGCCCTGGGTGTCAGCATAAAAGTAATTTAATACATAAATCTAGAGGGAAAAATCCCTCAGATAACAAATATACAGACCGGTTTCGGCTCAGCAGAGCCTTCCTCAGTGACACAAGTTTTTTTATAAAAATCAGCTCACAAAAGTTTCAAACACCATGTATATATGTAAATGAAAACCAAAAGCACTACATGATCAGCCTATCAAAATTGGCAGATCATAATTGGTCATTAAGACCAGGTGGAAACATTGCCCCAAGTTTAATTATCCACTTCCTCTCTTTGGAAGTAAGCAATTCATGCCATTTTGTTTTATCCTGACATTTACCCTTAATATGGTCAATAATACAAAACATAAAGTTAGCTGTGGTGTGTTTTAAACTATGTTTGAATAGTGCATTGTTACTGCGCTTATTCTTGATGTCACTAATGTGTTCACCAATTCTAAGGCGAAATGCCCTAGAAGTCTGACCCACATAAAAGGCAGAACAGGTACAGGTCACTAAATATATAATTGTAATTTAAGCCACCTACAAATAAACATTTTTGGTCTTTTAAGGATAGAAGTTATAGCACTTACGTAGTTATCATAATTACTCGGGACATGGACTTTGGTTTACAAAATTTCTAAATTCGGGTCATATGGAATCTGCCCTGGTATGAGAATGTCTCTGACAAAGACTTATATTCCACAGCAGTTACCCATAATTATGAATGGTTATAGGCAGTCAACCATGGAATAGGGAGGGGATTGAGGTCTTCTTATTGCATTGAAACAAACACTGTGCTGCTACAGTTCCCCTTCAGAAGACTGAAGCATCATAAGCTCAAAATTCATAAGCCTGAAAACTCAAAAGCCTGAAACTCAAAAGACTGAAAACACACAGAATACAAATAACGCTAATATTCCAGTACAAAGACACACAGAAACACATACAAAACAAAGCATAGCAGTTGTCACCAAGTATGAGCAGGGGGGCAAGCACCCCTGCACTCCCCCCATGTGGGGGGCTGCACCCCCCACACCCCTGTTACTTAAATATATCAACTCCAAGATTGCACTTATTGGAAAGTAATATGGTTTATGTTGTTTAAAGTCAGTATATGTATTTTGTGTGTTTTCAGGCTTTTGGGTTTCAGGCTTTTGAGTTTTCAGGCTTATGAATTTTCAGACTTTTGGTTTCAGACTTATGAATTTCGAGCTTATGATGTTTCAGTCTTCTGATCGGGAACCGTTGCTACACATATATATTTCTGTTTTGGTTTTAGTAGGGCTTCAAGGTCAGGAATCATTTTGGTAAGACTCTTGGAGGTAATTTGTAGAGCCTCCTCAGTATTTTCCAATCTAAAACCTGCTAGGTGGGAATGTTAAGTCAATGGATTGTGTCATAAAATTTAGCCATTAAACAGAAGCTCTGGTAAGAGAGGTGCAAACCAGACTTTGGAAAGCAGGATGGTCTGTTAGTTTCATCTCATGCTGGATCCAGCACGAATGACATTAGCTACTAAACCAATTATTTTGTCATTGAAAATTCATTCTATTTGATGGCAAGATACTACTCAAAAGGAATATCTTTCCTGCATCTGTCACATACTTAGCAAGAGCAGTCATTTTGTGCGTTTTCCCTTGGATGGAAAGCCTAAGGTAGTGCCACTCAGCATCATCCACCAATAGGTCATAACTGTATTTCACAGGATGAAGGGTTATAAGACGTTTGACATGCTATATCCTGGTTCAAGAAAAACAGCTAACTGTACCCATTCATACCTCTCAGCTGATCTGTTAATTCCATATTTAAAAACATACAGCGTATATAATTGAAAGTCAGGCTATTGTAAATATTGTATATAGTTGTTTAAAATGATATTTAAAAATATTATGTAAATGTTATTTTAATTGAAAATAAAAAGTTTTTTGAGGAAAAAAAAAGATTTTCACAGAATGTCTAGATTTTTGCCTCTCACAATGTTCTGGAGCCTGGCTCCAGAAAGATAACTAATTGTACCGTTCTTGTTGTCTCATGACAATAGTGTCAGCGTGGCTCACAACAGATTCAGCAATTACCAAAACTTTTCTTAGAGTGGATGCATCCATTTTAGGCCTTAAGAGCTTGTGACTTATGTGTCTTATTTATTTATTTTATATTTCTTGACTGGGGAAGTCCAGATGGGTGCAAAGACCCCTTTTCAGTGGAGGCCTGGAAGAAAAGTTCCAGTACATGAAGTACAAAAAAAAATCTTTTAAGTTGTACAATATTAACACTGTCTGGCAGAATACAATTAAAATAAATTTTACAATATCAAAATAGATAGGCTAGTAACTATATATATACAGTAGCCAATTTATATTCTATACAGACATAGTTCAATAACTATAAGATAGATGTCACAATACAGAGTACTGACTTATTTACAATGGGTGGGAAGGCAAAAGATTGGTTTAATTATGAAATATAAAAGAAAAAAGTGGTAAAAGAGTTAAGGCAGGCATAGGTAGAAGGTGGGGTGGATGAAGACAGAGTGATCGTTGGTAAGAGAGTAGAGAAGAGCAAAGGTGTAGTAGAACAGGAAGAAAGCGAAGATATTATACTTATCTTGGAGATGTACAGTTACAAAGCCAGAATGTTGAGAGGTGTTTTCTTAGATGTGTTTTGAATGCTTTTTAATTTTCAAGAAGTCTGAGAGTATGTGGGAGGGCATTCCAGAGGGTAGCTACTGAGCCTGAGTATAAGAAGGCTCCTTCTCTGAAGTATGTGTAATGGCTGCTGAGAAATGTGTTCATGATGTGGCTGTTTGAAACTTTCCCACACATTTTTGTTATTAGTACTGTCTCATATCTGTGGCATCACCAAAAAGGAAAAAAAATTCCTTCTAGGACTCCTTCAGCAGTAGCATAGCTAGGATGAGGTTGAGGGGCAGCTACACCCAGCTCAAAGTATTAGGGGGTGCAAATGACAGATACATGTGCATTACTGGCATTGAGAAATGAATGCTGGCATTTGCATTTGTGGCACTCCTTGTATGGAATAAGCTATAGCAACTAGGACTTCAGAAATGAAGCACTTCAATGCTCTGTGTGGTCTATAGCAGATGCTTATGTAGCAAGCACCTGCTATTCTTTAAAATGAGAAAAGAGAGGGTTTTCTTCAGTAAGGCTCATCCCAGAATGTTAGAATTAAAGTCCTTTAGTACTCTGTGTGAGGAGGGCAGCAGTGTGATTTTCTTTGCTTTAGTCTTTTTATCAGGCTATATAATAGCAATGGGGAGTCTCTCCCTTTAGTCTCTGACAACTATAACAGAAAAAGCAAGTGCAGTTTAATGTATAAAGTGCATTTCTACAAGATGTTGGCACCAGCGATAAAGTAGTCTCCTTTCTTTGGAATGATGTTTTCAGACCTAAGACCTGATTTTTGGGGGGATGGAGATAAGAGTGTGACAGCCTCACAATTTATGTTGATCCTAAGCTTAGTAAAGACAGCAACTGCTGAATAGTGATGAGGCTGTGCAAAGTAGGTATGGAAGGTGTTCTTGTAAAGTCAGGCAGAAGATGAAAGTTATTTCTGGAATTTCAGATCGCTATGCTAAGCAGCTTAAGTATTCTAAAAGATACAACAATCGCTATTTCAGTGATGAGTAGGTAATCTGCAAAATCAATGAAAGGAAGTTAGTTACATTGCATGATAAAGTAAGACAGAGAAACTTTAGTGGGATTTTGGAGGGTAAGACAGATTTGATTTCTGAGAATATTTAAAAATCATGATGATGCAATTGATTAGATTTTTCAAAGAGACCACTCGGTATTGAAAACGTTGATAGATTGTCATCATAGGTGACTGAGGGCTTGTGGTCAACATGAGTGATTCTGGTTCAGTTTTAGACTTGGTATGAGAAGGAGAAGTTCTATCACAAATCTGGTGACCTATTAAGAGCATAATGGTTGATGGAAAGACACTGTTTGTGGATTGTGATTTCTTGAAGAAGCCCACCCAGCAACAGGTGCAGTTTTCAGCTGCCACAAAAAAGGTGCAACTGGTATAAGTTCATAGTATCATGGGTTCTTAGGTAGGTATTATGCATGTGATTCAAGAGACCATTGAAGATCCTAGCCAAATTTCTCAATTTGTCCAAAGCAACGGTTAGGTGGCTTTCACTTCCTTTCTCTTATATGATTATGTGTAGCACAGCTTCATTCCTTTTTTTCTACTTGAAAAGTATTATTTTATGTGAACAACTACATCATCTATAGACATGTCACATCACTAATTAGTCTGACCAGTCACATATGCAAAGTCATGGAGCACATTATCACACAAATGATAAACAATGGCATCAAAAACCTTCAGACATTTGATCCACCACAGTTTGTTTTGGTCAAGGGCATATCATGCCTAGTCCATAGGTTTATAGGTTCATAGGTGTTTATTAGGCTAATGACCACAAAGGCCTTTTTATGCCTAGCCATGAATCCCAAATTTCTGATGAGTTCTGGTACCCTTCATAAGTGTAAGCAGGGCCTTGGGAGGTAAAACATTTATAAGAAGGGGCCTGTGAGATGAACCATTTACAGGTTGCCTGTGTCCATTAGAGACTTAGGTGACAAACCAGGGATGAATATCCTGTCCCCCATCCAATTGTCTAAGTTACACTTGAACTGGGTTAGGGAGGAACTGTTCCAGGGATGGGATAGTCTCTGAGATGCATACCTGTCTCTCCAGCAGGTTCTATTTTTTCAGAAGGTTACCAAGCAAAGGATGTGGGCAAAACATTATATACTGCCTACCTTGACCTCGCCAAGGCATTTGATACTACACCTCAGTGTGGCATAGTAAACAATCTCACAGAATTAGGCATTAACCCATATTACATTCTAGATATCCAGCTGGCTCTCAGATTGGAACCAGGAAGTTAAGGTAGGGGAGTCCACCTCCACAAAAAGGCCCATTACTAATGAAGTCCTTAAGGACTATTTGCTGGGTCCGCATCTTTTTTGCATCTACTTCTCTTATGTCAAGGCCAACATCAAAGGCCTCAGGCTGACCAATTTGCTGATGATTGCAATCTATGAACAGTTATGGAATCCCCCAAGACACTACTATCCACCAGGAATAGCCAACAGAGACAAATAACTGGTGCCAGAACCATGATTAAAAACTTAATTCCAAGAAATGCATAGTAGTACACTTTGGGAAGTCAACTACCTCAGGAAATTGTAAAAAAAATATATATATGGAGCAGAACAAACCAAGCTTCGATACTGATGTCAAAGCATAAAAAGTCTTTTATTGTACAAAGATAAGTGCTTTCACATCCAAACTTCTTCAGATCAAACAATAAATTAGACCATCTATTCATAATTATATACTAAAATCAATTGTTGCAAAAACCAATCAAAAAAATCACTTAATTAAGTTCTTAAAGTGATATAATAACACATGATAAACTAAAAATCATAAACATGCCTTATAACATATATAAAATCTAAAATATATATATATATATATATATATATATATATATATATATATTTAAAAATAAATATATAGAGCATAAAGTGATATTTTAAAAATGCAGTTTCATAATGGAATACTCGCTTCCTATGAAGTTACAAACTTCTACATGTTCATGGCTGACTTCTAATAAATATAAACATATAAATTAATACTTAAAAAATGTAATATTTATCAAGATAGCAACCGAGATGAATAATAAATATATATAGCATGTTAAAAAGTATGTACAAATGACTTTATTTGTCTGCGCTTATTTAATAGGGGCTTAATGCTAGCTCGTTCATTGAGCCCCTTTCCCCTATCTGCCCTGAGTAAAATTATCCAATTATTTTCTATGTACTCAGTATGATTTTTAATATCACCTTGTCACATGGTAGTGGGAATAACTTGTAGTACCTGAAATTTAAAAGTAGGTGTATTTCCTGCATTAACTACATGCTTAGCTAGAGCATTGTGCATCAAGCCTTTTTTTATGTGGTAAATATGCTGTCTAATCCTATCTTTAAAATATCTATTTGTTTTTCCCACATAAAATGACCTGCAGGTCTGACAAACAGCTAAGTATATAACATTGCATGTTACACATGTAGCTCAAGCTTTTATAGAAAATTATTTTCTTAAGTCTGGATGATAAAATATAATAGACTCTTCAATATACATGCAAAAATTGCAGTTCTGACATGGTTGTGTACCATGTTGTTCTTCCTCTACTTTATGCCCTTTTCCATAGCACAATAACCGTCTCAAATTATTTTTATTTTTATACAAAAAACTTGGCTTGGATCCTACTATCTGCTCAATTTTTGGGTCTACCTGCAAAATAGACCAATTCTTTTTAAATATATCAAAAATGCTACTATTATCAGATGTAAAGAACATGGGTATCTTAACCAAAGATGTTTCTCTCTTCATAATGCAGGTATTTTCAGTTGTATTTGGTCCAAAATATGGGGAAGCTTTACTTTTACGTAATTCAGGAACATCTTTTAAATTTTCCAAGACTTCTCTCTGTGTATATCCCCTGACGCATAATTTGTCGTGTAATTCACTCAATTCTTTATTAAAATTTGACTCTGACATATTTAATCTAGATGCCCTAAGGCCTTGTCCCTTTATCAAGTTTTTAAATATGTATGTGGGATGCATACTAGATCTAAATAAAAGTGAATTACGATAACATGATTTTCGGAATATACCAGTATTTATCAACCCACCATTTAACTTTTCTATAAATAGATCCAAAAATTCAATCTTGTTTTTTGATCTGTTCATTGTAAATTTTAAGCATTCTGTTAGATTATTCATCTTCTCAAAAAATATATCTAAACTCTCATACGAACCTCTCCATAACATGAAGAGGTCGTCAACAAAACGTCTATAAAATATAATGTTTGTTTTAAACTCATCCAAAATGAAAAGTGTGGTCTCCTCCCACTGTGCCAAAAACATATTTGCATAAGAGTTGGCACAGGGGGTACCCATTGCCACACCCTCACATTGAATGTATAACTGATCATCAAATAAGAATAAATTATTCTCTAAGACCAGTTCATTGAAACAAGTGATAAGATCTATTTGTTTAGGTAAGAGTTCACTGTTTACAGTCATATAATTATGTATATATTGAATTCCTAAGTCATTCGGAATTATTGTAAATAGTGACTGGATATCAAATGTCACTAATATAATGTCTTCTATGTTATTCTGTATCTTTAAATTGTCATATAAATCAATTAAAAAGTGTTTTGAGTCCCTATGGACATATATGTTCTTATTTATAACAGGTCGCAAATGTTTTTCAATATATACTGATAAATGCTCTGTGACCCATCCACCTCCTGCAACTATTGGTCGCATAGGTGGATTTATACTGTCTTTATGAACTTTGGGTTGCCCTTGTATGATTGGAATAAGTGGGTCTTTTATAAATAAATAGTCAAAAGTATCTTTAGTAATAATGCCACCTTTATATATATCTATCAGAGTATCCTTAACATGTGCTATGATATTATTAACTTTCTGTATTGTGATTGATTTATAAAATTTGTCACATAACAATAGTTTCATGGCTTGCACATAATGTACTGAATTCATAACTACTATGAGGCCCCCTTTATCTGCGGGTCGTATTATAATGGAATCATTATGCATCAAATTTGTTAGTGCTAATCTTTCCTTATATGTTAAATTATTTCTAGAATTTCTTTTAATGTTATTATTCTGCTGATCATAATATTTAAAAAGTTCTTCTTCTGTAATCTTTGAATATGCTTCAATCAATGGATGATTGACTGGAATATAATTACTTAAACGCTTTAAATCTGTTTTCACTGTTTCTAACCGTCGCTCTTCTTGGTCACTTTCAAATAAATATTTAAGCATAATATTTCTACAAAATACTTTAAGATCTAATATCTGTCATCTTACTTTTAGTAGTTGGAATAAAATTCATTCCCTTTTGAAGTATCTTCCTTTCCTCATGTGACAAAATATGAGAAGAGATATTTAGCACTAATGATTCTTCCCCTTTGCCCGCATTTTCTTGATAGTTTGAGTCAGGGTATATTCCCCAGAAAATTTCCGTTTCTGGCGTCCCCGACTCATAGAGCGCGTTCTTCTCCCTCCCCTCTCTGTTCTCACAGGTAAGGGAAAAGAAATTTCTCCACTAACTGCTGGAAGTAAAGTATGCTGTTTAGTTTTTGATCTAACTACTGGTTGTACACCTAAATTTGCAGTAGGTTTTAACACTTCAACGATCGGATATAAGTTAGTTTGTTGCGAATCCAACTTATTAGACTTATTAGTCTGGCTAGTTTCAATAACTTCAATATCATTATCAACCATTACTGGGATATTTCCCACAGTTTGATGTACATCATGGTCTCTTACATGTACAGAATTAACATTCATATTGCTCACAGTTGTCAAATTTAATTGTTCAATATTATCATGCATACGTTGTGGAAATACCTTTTTTACATTTTGTGAAACATTAGGTATAAGTTCTTGCTCATTAACAGTATCTAGCATTTGATTTCGTATGGGCCACATGAAGACGTGACCCAGTCGAAAATCATTAGTGTCTCGTATTATTTTATTCCTTTTTTGTTGTAGAAGTTTTCGTTCATATGCTGTAACACTATCCAATAAACTTTCAAATAATGAGTGCATTACGTTAGATGGAAACTTTTTAAATAAATGTTCCTGTTTTTCGTTTATAATGTCAATCAATTTACATTCCTCGGGTTCAAAAAATTCGACAAGTAACGCCAGGTACTTGCCGCTTACCTCGAGGTTAAGCTGTTGCCAATGAGTTAGCAGCTCTGGATAATAAGTTCCTTGCGTTGGCATATTAAATACTCTTAGTCCACGTGGAACAATCTTTTTCTCTAAACAGTACTGAAAATGGTAGCGTTGAGCTTGCAGTCTTTTAAGTTTTAAAAGGTCTCTTTCGATGTCATCCATTAACTGTTGCAGATGTTCTAAATCTTCGGTTGCTTCTACTGCGTCATCCGTTGATGCGCCAAGGTCAAACTGCCATAAAGCACTTCTCGTGCAGGTCAGATGTTGAAGAAATCTTTTTTGTAAATTCCCCATTGGATTTTCTGGATTATAATCCAACTCTATAGATACAGATGAATCCAATCGGCATGGCCAAAACATAGTCCATAGGTTTATAGGTTCATAGGTGTTTATTAGGCTAATGACCACAAAGGCCTTTTTATGCCTAGCCATGAATCCCAAATTTCTGATGAGTTCTGGTACCCTTCATAAGTGTAAGCAGGGCCTTGGGAGGTAAAACATTTATAAGAAGGGGCCTGTGAGATGAACCATTTATAGGTTGCCTCTGTCCATTAGAGACTTAGGTGACAAACCAGGGATGAATTTCCTGTCCCCCATCCAATTGTCTAAGTTACACTTGAACTGGGTTAGGGAGGAACTGTTCCAGGGATGGGATAGTCTCTGGGATGCATACCTGTCTCTCCAGCAGGTTCTATTTTTTCAGAAGGTTACCAAGCAAAGGATGTGGGCAAAACATTATATACTGCCTACCTTGACCTCGCCAAGGCATTTGATACTACACCTCAGTGAGGCATAGTAAGCAATCTCACAGAATTAGGCATTAACCCCTATATTACATTCTAGATATCCAGCTGGCTCTCAGATTGGAACCAGGAAGTTAAGGTAGGGGAGTCCACCTCCACAAAATGGCCCATCACTAATGAAGTCCCTAAGGAGTATTTGCTGGGTCCGCATCTTTTTTTCATCTACTTCTCTTATGTCAAGGCCAACATTAAAGGCCTCATGCTGACCAATTTGCTGATGATTGCAATCTATGAACAGTTATGGAATCCCCCAAGACACTACTATCCACCAGGAATAGCCAACAGAGACAAATAACTGGTGCCAGAACTATGGTTTAAAACTTAATTCCAAGAAATACATAGTAGTACACTTTGGGAAGTCAACTACCTCAGGAAATTGCCTCATTGATAACACACAACTAAAAGCAGAACCAGTAGTCAGGGATTTGGGGATGTATATAGACAGTAACCTGGATTTTAAAAAACATGTGGCTATAGTAATATGGAAATCATTCTATGTTGCTCAATGTATAAGTAAGATTATTGCATCTAGATCCATGAGAGCCATCTTTCTGCTGTATTTAATGCTCATCAGACCCATGGTTCGGTATATACCTGACCAGGCACATGCAACAAATGTAATGTCCGTAAAGGTTCCATGCAAAAAGAATAAGGGGGTGTCCACTTTCAAATAAATATTTAAGCATAATATTTCTACAAAATACTTTAAGATCTAATATCTGTCATCTTACTTTTAGTAGTTGGAATAAAATTCAATCCCTTTTGAAGTATCTTCCTTTCGTCATGTGACAAAATATGAGAAGAGATATTTAGCACTAATGATTCTTCCCCTTTGCCCGCATTTTCTTGATAGTTTGAGTCAGGGTATATTCCCCAGAAAATTTCCGTTTCTGGCGTCCCCGACTCATAGAGCGCATTCTTCTTCCTCCCCTCTCTGTTCTCACAGGTAAGGGAAAATAAATTTCTCCACTAACTGTTGGAAGTAAAGTATGCTGTTTAGTTTTTGGTCTAACTACTGGCTGTACACCTAAAGTTGTAGTAGGTTTTAACACTTCAACAATCGGATATAAGTTAGTTTGTTGCAAATCTGACTTATTAGTCTGGCTAGTTTCAATAACTTCAATATCATTATCAACCATTACTGGGATATTTCCCACAGTTTGATGTACATCATGGCCTATTACATGTACAGAATTAGCATTCATATTGCTCACAGTTGTCAAATTTAATTGTTCAATATTATCATGCATACGTTGTGGAAATACCTTTTTTACATTTTGTGAAATATTAGGTATAAGTTCTTGCTCATTAACAATATATAGCATTTGATTTCGTCTGGGCCACATGAAGTCGTGACCCAGTCGAAAATCATTAGTGTCTCGTATTATTTTATTCCTTTTTTGTGATAGAAGTTTTCGCTCATATGCTGTAACACTATCCAATAAACTTTCAAATAATGAGTGCATTACGTTAGATGGAAACTTTTTAAATAAATGTTCCTATTTTTCTTTTATAATGTCAATCAATTTACATTCCTCGGGTTCAAAAAATTCGACAAGTAACGCCAAGTACTTGCCGCTTACCTCGAGGTTAAGCTGTTGCCAATGAGTTAGCAGCTCTGGATAATAAGTTCCTTGCGTTGGCATATTAAATACTCTTAGTCCACGTGGAATGATCTTTTTCTCTAAACATTACTGAAAATGGTAGCGTTGAGCTTGCAGTCTTTTAAGTTTTAAAAGGTCTCTTTCGATGTCATCCATTAACTGTTGCAGATGTTCTAAATCTTCGGTCGCTTCTACTGCGTCATCCGTTGAGGCACCAAGGTCAAACTGCCATAGAGCACTTCTCATGCAAGTCAAATGTTGAAGAAATCTTTTTTTGTAAATTACCCATTGGATTTTCTGGATTATAATCCAACTCTATAGATACAGATGAATCCAATCGGCTTGGCCAAAACATAGTCCATAGGTTTATAGGTTCATAGGTGTTTATTAGGCTAATGACCACAAAGGCCTTTTTATGCCTAGCCAT
Organism: Protopterus annectens; assembly: GCF_019279795.1. NCBI lineage: Eukaryota > Metazoa > Chordata > Ceratodontiformes > Protopteridae > Protopterus > Protopterus annectens. The sequence continues at coordinate 637,870,111 of NC_056746.1, read as the reverse complement.
GAATCCCACATTTCTGATGAGTTCTGGTACCCTTCATAAGTGTAAGCAGGGCCTTGGGAGGTAAAACATTTATAAGAAGGGGCCTGTGAGATGAACCATTTACAGGTTGCCTGTGTCCATTAGAGACTTAGGTGACAAACCAGTGATGAATTTCCTGTCCCCCATCCAATTGGCTAAGTTACACTTGAACTGGGTTAGGGAGGAACTGTTCCAGGGATGGGATAGTCTCTGGGATGCATACCTGTCTCTCCAGCAGGTTCTATTTTTTCAGAAGGTTACCAAGCAAAGGATGTGGGCAAAACATTATATACTGCCTACCTTGACCTCGCCAAGGCATTTGATACTACACCGCAGTGAGGCATAGTAAGAAATCTCACAGAATTAGGCATTAACCCCTATATTACATTCTAGATATCCAGCTGGCTCTCAGATTGGAACCAGGAAGTTAAGGTAGGGGAGTCCACCTCCACAAAATGGCCCATCACTAATGAAGTCCCTAAGGAGTATTTGTTGGGTCAGCATCTTTTTTTCATCCGCTTCTCTTATATCAAGGCCAACATTAAAGGCCTCAGGCTGACCAATTTGCTGATGATTGCAATCTATGAACAGTTAAGGAATCCCCCAAGACACTACTATCCTCCAGGAATAGCCAACAGAGACAAATAACTGGTGCCAGAACCATGGTTTAAAACTTAATTCCAAGAAATGCATAGTAGTACACTTTGGGAAGTCATCTACCTCAGGAAATTGCCTCATTTATAACACACCACTAAAAGCAGAACCAGTAGTCAGAGATTTGGGGATGTATATAGACAGTAACCTGGCTTTTAAAAAACATGTGGCTATAGTAATATGGAAATCATTCTATGTTGCTCAATGTATAAGTAAGATTATTGCATCTAGATCCATGAGAGCCATCTTTCTGCTGTATTCAATGCTCATCAGACCCATAGTTCGGTATATACCTGACCAGGCACATGCAACAAATGTAATGTCCGTAAAGGTTCCATGCAAAAAGAATAAGGGGGTGTCCACAACATGTCCCGGTGTGGACCACTGCAAAGCCCTTTTATTACACTCTGTCTCCTACTGACTGTTGAGGGGTGATCTATGCTTGGTATACTAGTCTTCCTTAGAACTCACTCTGATGGACTGTTTGCATATCTGCAAAACAAAAGCATCAGTACTATCCAATCCACAGACTTAAGCCTTGCTTGGAACATTAATAGGACATGTTGGAGGGACAGGCATGTGTCTTAGAAGATACCTTTATCAGCATCAGGTTTCCCATCCAGGTGAAACAGATTTCATCCCTAACTCTATTCAAGTATAAATTGGACCATTGGGTGGGAAATAAGAAATTCACCCCTGGTCTGGGTCCTATGTCTCTAATGGAGAGAGACAACCTGTAAATGCTTAACCACCCATGCCCTAGCTTACATATGCCCCTGAACATATATTCCTTAAAATAATCTTTAGGGATACATTTGGGGAATATGTCTAGACTTGAAAAAGCTCTTGTGGTTGATAAGCTAGTATACACCTATGAACCTATGAATAGCAGAGTTATCCAATTTCTCATTCCATCATCTGAACACCGTACAGGACTGACTCAGTCAAAGTCATTACTTTTTAAAACAAACTTTATTAACATTACAGAACATCACATAATGTAACCTTGTGTTTCCAGAAGAGAAACACTTAAGAAAAAAGCAGAAATTACAATATTCTGGATGCATCATTTACACATTACCATCAATAAATCTAATAGTAACAGTAATGTTGTCTTAAGATAACAGTGCAACAATAGTGTTTTCATACCTGTAGCTTAAAATTCCACATTCAGTGCATCATTTAAGCAGTTACATATTATTATGTAATATAAACCACCTCAAAAAGCTCCCATAGAGTTCAAGAGCTTTTCCTACCACTGCACATAATTAGTGTAACATAATCTTTTAGGCAGAGTATCAGTGTATTAAAAAGAAGATCACATCAGATATGTATCTATGTTCTTCAGATGAGATATTAACTGATATCTCATCTGCCTTAGTTGGTAAAAGCTTAGGTGGATGTAAAAGATTCCATTGCACTTATCAAAAAGATTAGGGGTACTTTATTACAAAAATTACAGTCAAATCTCCATTCATTTAATGACAGCATTCCAAACAATTCCAAAACATAAGAAATCTAACACGTCCAATTGTTACGCATAGCATAACAAAATAAATAAATATATTGAATTCTTTTTTTATTTTACCTCTTCTTTTCGATATAACCAAGGTCTCATTCTGTTGATAATTTCAACTGCAAAACATATTTTATTAAACAATACTTCCTTTGTTCTTGCTTGCCATGTTTCTAAAACAATTGCCACACATATTTTACCTTTTTCATCCTGTATATTTTTTTCACATCCCCATAATATTCATAAATATTTTCAGTTTTTATTTCTTCTAACAAGTGTGACCATTTATATTTTTATCATATTCCATAAACTCCTAACTTTAGGACATTTCATAAAAATAAACGCAGTTTATAGAATTCCTTTCATTCAGTACTTTATACATCATTTCCTCTTTCACCAGTAACTTTTTCAACATTAGTCTCCACATAAAACCTTGATAATCATCCCATTTTAAACCATTTTTCTTTCTTTAATAATGCATTCTTCTAGTTTCTTCCATTTTTATTTTCCACTCCCTTATCTTTCTTTTCCACTTTAGTACTTCCCTTTTTCCTTTATTACTACCTCTTATACGGGTAATTATCACCTACCAACATTAAAAGTACTTTATATTCCATCATTTTACTAATATTCTTTGTTTATCATCCCTCATTGATTTCAAAAGCCACTATAAATATAACAAAACTAGATATACAACAGGATTTTTTTAATTCAATCCCCTCTTCTCTATGTTGTTATACACAGCATGTCTTTTAATAGCATTCAACTTAGATCTCCATAAAACACTAAAAATTCCTTGAAACAATTCCTTTTTCATCACTACTGGAAATGCTGCTAATAAAACTAAATAACGTATTTTCCTGGTGCCACTGTATTTATCAAATGCACCTTTAAAAAATAATCTGAACATTTTTTATTTTTACTTTTTACTATTTCTACTTCTATTTTTACCTCTATTTTTACTTTCTCATCTCTTGTACTTTTAACAATAAATCTTGTCTTTGTTTCTTTGTTCTTTTATAATTTTCAAATATTATTCTCGATATTTTATTTTCCCTTCCATGAAAGTGTATACTAGCTTTCTTCATCATTTCCCCAAATCCTTTATTTTTTCTTCCTTAATACTTAGCCCTACATAAATTAACCATTTTCTATCCTCTTAATTTTTTTATGCTACCCATACCATATTTTTGGCTATTATCACCAAGTCATTTGCATACAACATCAGTAACAGTATTTCAATTTCTCCTTTAAATTTGTATACCCTCACCTTACAAACTCTTTTTTCTTTCATCTATTACTGTAATCATGATTAATGCAAATAACATGCTGCTTAACAGGCATCTTTGTCTTACACCCTTTTACATTTTAATCTTTTCTCTTACCTAACCTTTTATTATAACTTCTACAATATTGTTCTCAAACACTGATTTTATTATTTTCATAATCTGCATATCTATATCAAATGCTTCCAAAATGTCTCACAATTGATTTATGTAGTATTTCAAATACCTTTTCAATGTCACATCCTATAATTCTTACATTATCTCCATCTTATTTAATATTATACTCTTCCTTAATATCATAAGCATTACTTTGAATCATCTAGCTTTTATTCCAAGAATCACTTCAATCCACAATCTTTTCAATACCTTTTCAAATCTTGCATGCTGTTTTCTCATAATTTTATAATCTGAATTCATTAATGTGATAGATCTGCAATTATTCAAAGACTCCTTATTTCCTTTTGTTTAAATTGATTTTATAATCCAGTCATAAATTCTTTCATTTGTAAACTCTCTTTTATCCCTTCATTTAGAACTTCTACTATGCATTTTTCCATCTCTCTCTTTCTATTATAACATTTATAATTTATTTGCCTACTTTCTTCATATGTTTTAGCTACATAATTTATTACTTCTTGTTCTATTTCTCCCTGCTTATTTTTTACATTTCCTTCTTGTGCCACAAGCTCTTATATCACCATAATTTTCTTTTTAACTTTTCTTCCCAGATACAGGTAATATTTCTTATTATGTGCTTGCACCACATACGGCCATCTTCTCAATAAAGCATGATTTTTTTTTTTGCTCTTAAAATTCTCTCTCTGGCTTTTTAGGTACATTTAAAATTCATTTAGCTCACCTGCAGAATTACCCTTTCAGACCTATGTAGAGCCATAGACTCAATATAGCCAGCAGACTATCTCAAGAATTAAGCATTTAACGAAGTGCCTTAAATAATTATCATCATTTATTTTAAATGACTCTATCATATCTTTTGCAATCATCCTATACATCTGTTTTACTATCTCAATTTTAATATGTACTCTTTTGATCTTTGTATTATACTCAGCCCACCACTTAGTCAAATTGTCATATATAAACCTCATTGTTTCATACTTTTCCCGTAATATTTGCTCCTTCCTCACTCTCACACTATTCATTCAATTTCCTTAAAGCTTTCCCTTGCCTAATCACATTTTCATTTACTCCTACAGTAGCTTAAATCCCTTTATGATCAGATATCTCTGCTTGAATCTTTCCTCTCTTTATTTCTTTTAATATATATTGCTACATTACATAATCTATTACTGTTTTTTATTTATTCAGATATATGTGAACCCTCTTTCTCTTCCTATTTCCATTTGTCTTGCTGTTACTACTTCTCTTTTGTTTCCTCACATTATAATTAAAATCTCCAATCATAACTGTATCCAGGTTTGCTATCACGCATTCCTTTATTAGTTTAAATAATTGTTCCTTTTCTTTCATATCTATAAATGCATGCACTGAAATGATTTTAACAGGTTTACTTTTGTATTTTATATCTACCACTGACATCCTAACTACTTGCACATAATATGATCTAATCCTGTAAGATGATCTTGCCTTAATAATACAGATATTCCTGTTGTCTTTCCACCTGTGAATTCCACACAATCTTCTTACCCATAACATTTCAAACCATTCTGTTATCCTTCTCAAAGTGTCATATCCACTAGACAAATTGCATTTGCTTCTACCTTACAGCACCACTGATGCATTAATAATATTAGATGAGTTCAGTTTTATCATTTTCTATTTTCAAAGTGACAACACATTCCCACACTCCCATCCACAAGCCTCTATTGTCTTTAATTTTGTGTATATCATGCACAGTGCGCACATTATACATAAAGATACTTCCAGTCCACCTGCTTTTCAATGTCCATTCTAAATTGCACTCTCACTTTTTTTATCAATACTTCAGTTTACACCGATGCAATATAATTGCTCCATGGATAAACATTCTCTTTTGCCTCATAATGATTTAGAAATGTTACCATCCCCGTTAGAATCTTCAATGTTACACTCCTTCTCTCACTCTGCCTTGCTAATGTTCTACATGTTGATGCATGCACTTATCCTCAGAGCTACCACCATATTGAAAATGGGAAACATGGGCATACCACACAGCCCTCCCATTCTGTTTACATTTGTACAATATTTTACAGGCAACTTATCCAATAAAATCTACACAACTGTCTTCAGCCTGATAAAAATCTTCATATCTTTCCCTTCTATTTTATTCCTTTGTTAACCTCAACCTTATGATTCTGTTATGCATACATTAAATAATATGTCTCTGTTATGTTATACCTTATCATTTTAACTTTTTAACTTCATTAGTTTTAATTTTACATAACTTCTTCTTATCAGCTTATCCTTTTTTCATCTCCCCTTTTTTTAGTTTCTTTCCCTTTTCCATTTTTACCATCTGTCCATATTTCATATACACTGTTTTACCTTTCAAACTATTTTCCTTCTCTTTCATATTTTAATACCCAGAAAACACATATCGTTACCAAATATACAACTTATTTTTATTTTAATTTAAACCTCGTTCTTTTTTATGATATATAATTCCTCATCTAGATTCCTCATCTAGCTGGACTGTCTTAATCCCCATACAAACATGAAAAAAATTCTAATAATTATTTTTCCATTTTTCCTGGAAACATATATTTTCCCCAAATATCCCAAGTTTCCCAGCATATACATATTTAATTTATATACCTTCTTATTAAAGTTTTTTTCACAAAATGATATCTTTATTTCCTCCAGAATTTCTCTCTATTGTGATGATATTTTTCAATTATGATTATGATACAGTACAGCAATTCTGGAAGTGTATTTTCCAAAGGTGTAATTGCTCACCTCTTGTCTGTCAATGATGGATAGGCTACAACAGTTCTTGTATTCAACAGATTATGTAACTAAAGAATCTGTGATACTAGAATAGAGTTGTGATTTTCTGGACACTGAACTAAAAGAAGTGTCACAAGAACAGTATGGACAAAGGAAAGCTTATACTGTATTTAAATGTACACTGGAAATAGATGATATAAGAAGAATATTCAAAGGGCAAAAATGGCACCCCGCAAGTGCTTTACTTAGATTGTATAACTTTTCTAACCTTGAAGTTGGGGACTTATGTTATCGGGAGTCTTCAAAGGGGACAAAACAGAACATAACTTGATAAGCAATGTCTTTAGACTGTGTAACAGCAGTGACTCAAGAGAACTTATAAAGATGATGTGCAAGATGGTCATTATATTGATACTATTTTTGTACAATATGTTAACCTTAATTTATAGGATTGCTTTGGAACTGATGCATATCAAATGTCTTATCTATGAATAATAAAGAATACCCTGATTTTATTTAATTTAATAATGAATTAAAATGCCTTTTCTCTTTAGCATTCATGTAAATGCTTTACCATCATAGTTCAATGTTATTTCATCCATACTGTTATATAAGCTGGCATATCTCTTGCCATTTGATAATGATCACTTGATTCTATTTTGTGTTCTTTGATAATAATAACTAAAAAATTGAAAAACGTTATATTTGTTTGTAATATTTTTGCAGTTGCTTGTATTATTAGTATTCATCATGCAATAATATATACTGCCAGTACCTAGAGCATGGCTGTGAAATATCCTTTGGATCAGACAATTAACTTTGTTAACAGACAAATAAATTCTAAGCAAACATTAAGTGAAAGGCAATAGTATGCAGCTATGTAACCATACTGCAGTATAAGAAATAGTATCACATTTGAAGCACTTGTTCAATGAGATTTGATGAAAGTTATCAGACAATGTCAGGATCACAGAACCCAAAATTGGCAAAAGTACTCAAGTCAAATAAATTCAAATACTGTTTGTTGAAAATTCTAAAATTGCTGAAGAAAAAGGAAAGGCAAATTAAACGCATCTTTTGATAAATATTGTTTTGCAATTGTATCATCATTATGATTTTACATTGACCACCAATTATTTGCAAATTTTTAAGAGACAAAAGTCAGAATAAAATCTGGTGGCACAGATAAAAATATAAATTACTGAACAACAAAGAGCTCAATTCCAGCAGGATATCTCTACTAAGGCATTATGAACTGTTATTATGAAGAGACAGAGCCTGTAGGTGATCAGTGAAGAATGGGATATTCATGCCCCGAATCCTCCTAGTGTGAAACCCTTGTGGGCATTCCAGTTGTTGCAAGTGTCTGGTTAGATACATGCAAAGGGAGCATTACATTTAAAATCAGGTCTGATAAGGGCCGAGTAGAGTGGTACTATATCTTCCTTTGACTTGGATGCCATACTATTACCTATAAGTTGGGCAAGATAGAATGATTTTCTTATTATCTTAGATACATGTTGGTCAAAGGCCAGATTGCTGCCTACATATGTTCCCAGATTCCTTATTACTGGGTTGACTCTTAGGCATGCTTTATCAATGGAGTAATTAATTTGCGTTGCCAGTTTCCCAAAGGGCATTATAATGTATTGTTTGGTATTGTGCTTTATTGCATGACTTTGGCACCAGTCATTTGTCTATGTTAAACACACTTGCAAGATGTTTGCATATTGGGAGGAATCTATAACAGCTCACAATTTACAGTCATCTGTAAACTTGGTGAGCCGGAGCCCTTTAACATTAGCTTTGACTTCCAAAACATAGATGCCAAACAGGAGCGGGTCCTGCATAGAGCCCTGAGGTACTCCACTGAAGACTGGTTCTCGGTTGAAGTGGTCTTACCCATCCTGATTTTTTAGGTTCTGTCTATGAGCCAGGGGGAAATCCAGCACGTTATGTACCAGTTTATGCCTAGAGAGATTGCCAACAATGCCTGAGAGAAGTATTGTATCAAATGCCTTTGCCACATCAAGATACACACTATACACTGTTTTTCTCTCACCCATTGCCTTGTTGATGTTCTCAAAGAAGTCTACTAGGTTAAATAGGCATGACCTTCCCTTAACAAAGTCAAATTGCAATGTCTGTAGTTCCCTGGGTCAAGTTTGGGGGGAGTGCAATGCTCTCCTGTGTTGGTGACCATCAGATTCTGTATGTTTGATCCTCTAGTTAGAGCATACACAATCTGTTCCAGTGTGTTTGTGTTAATGAAGTCCAAGAAGCACTGTGCCTGTGATTTTGAGGCAGAGTACGTTTCCTAGTCTACAGAGGGATAGTTAAAGTCACTCATGAATAGAGTGTTTGGTTGGATGGTGAGAGCCTCTAGTAGGTTTAGATAAGAATTTAAGACTGTAGAGGCATAGGTGGTGACATGTAGCTACCCATGATAAGCTGAAAGACTTTACCTTTGGTAATTTGTTTGTGGATGAACTCCATAGTATCATCCTGTTTAACCAACCTGGATGTATGTTTGTTTCTAACAGATCAAAACACCTCCACCTTTGGACACAGTCTGCACTGTTGTTGGTCTAAATGTGTGGAAGGCACTGCAGCCTTGCACTTCTGTAGTACTTTCTATAGCTTTAAACCAAGTCTTGGTCATGGCACAGATGTCTACATTCTCCATGGTTTGAAGGGTGTGGAGTTTTTTGTTTAGTTTCTGAGCATTGTGAAATGACACCTTAAGGCTGCTTGCAAACTTTTTTAGTATGTTGGTAGTTTTGTCTTTTTGGCATAGCCTAAAAAAGGCTCTAAGAGGGAGGATAAAGTTTTAGCCAATATCTGAAAGTCTGGGGGGGGACGGGCAGGTGCAACCCATCTTTGGCAAAACAACATGGTCTATTGACCATGTTCTTAGATGCTGACAGATATTGGATCTCCCTGGAGTGACACCAGAAACTAAGCCAGTTATTGAAATCAGACATTTTATACTCATACTGTGGCATAATCCATGGTAAATGTAGATGTTGCTTAATGGAAGGCTCATACATATCTGTGACACATATTCTGAGAGATCCATTATGTCCCTTTTCATATAGTCCAGTGAGGTATGTCTCAAGTCATTTACACCCACACGGACTGTGATAGACTCATATTGGTACTTCGGGTGCAGTAACTTGAGTGCATCCATGATACTGTAGATACTGGCTCCAGATAGGCAACTAACTTTTATCTTCTCCTTGTCCATCCTGGTGAGTATTGGCACTTGTGATGCATTGACCTGAGTGCATGCATTCTAGCTCCAGTTAGACAGCTAACCATTATCTTCTCCTTGTCCATCCTGGTGAGTACTGGTACCTGTGGTGCATTGACCTGAGTGCATGCACCCTAGCTCCAGTTAGACAGCTAACCATTATCTTCTGCTTGTCCATCCTGGTGAGTATTGGTACCTGTGGTGCAGTGACCTGAGTGCATGCACCCTAGCTCTAGTTAGACAGCTAACCATTATCTTCTCCTTGTCCATCCTGGTGAGTATTGTTACCTGTGGTGCACTGACCTGAGTGCATGTACCCTAGCTCCAGATAGGCAACTAACCATTATCTTCTCCTTGTCTAGCCTGGTGAATGGGGCATCTGTACGATGCACAATGGAGCCCCTTATGACAAGAGTATTTGGTAAAGTGTATACTTGACTTATGGGCTTTGCACTTGGGGGACCATTAGGTGTAGGCTTATGTGAGATGTTTGGTTTTGCTATTGGTGTGCGCTTTAGTGATTGCTGAACAGCAGTGCTGCCATTAGGTGGCTTTGGATGTCTTTGAGATTTGGGAAAGTCTCTGTTAAGCACCTCAGCATAAGACAGTCTGTGTGTGTGTGTGTGTGTGTGTGTGTGTGTGTGTGTGTGTGTGTGTGTGTGTGTGTGTGTGTGTGTGTGTGTGTGTGTGTGTGTGTGTGTGCATGTGCATTGGCATCTGTTTGTATGCTCCTTCTAAATAAAGATTTTATCAATTCTGGGAAAGGACTGAAATCTCAGAGATTAATGGGTAAAAATGTCTGCTGCAGTCCTAACAGGGATTGCCTACCTTCACATGAAGTTCGTCTGTACCTATCCTCCAAGGAAACTTCATCTGGTGAGTGTGTCAAATTCCATTCTTGCCCAGAGTACCAATCCCTCCAGTGCAGCCACTCAGTTTCTAGCCAACTTAGTTAGTGAAAATGCAGAAGTGGCTGGTGGAAGATACACACTAACCACCATTAACTTAATACCATACTCTCGACCCTTGATCAGTGAAAATCTGCCTTCTTATCAGTTATAATATCCAAGGATTAAAACATTACATCCCTGCCAAAGTATGGTGATCCTTCTTCTTTTACCATTGGTAAAAGATGAAAAATCACCTTGATTATACAGGCCTCTTAACAGTACTATGTGCTCAAAACTATTAAGATGCATTTCCCACACCATTAAAAATGAGGTTTGATTCGATTAATCAACTAGAAAGCCTTTTGTCTTTTTAAAGTACTAACCAGTCCATTTACATTCCATACTAGAAACTTGAAATCCATTGCATCCCTGGTTAAGTAACACATTTCAAAACTAGAAACCACATAAAGTCATGGGTAAGTAAATGCATTTCTGAAAACTAAATTTCCTGGCTTTCCTAGTTGCTAGAAAATAAATCATTATTATTTATGGTTAGAGCAATATCTGCCTACAGCAGAATCAAACAAGTGTACACAAACAAGCTCCAAACTATTTACAGATGTGGTAAATAAACTGAGAAAATAAAGCACTGCATTGTAGAAACAGCCAGCTAAGTTTGTTTGTGTCTTTCGGCTTTTCCTGGTTAGGGGTCACAACAGCGGAACTCCGGTCCGCTAATGATTGGCAGCAGATTTTTATATGCTGGTTTGCCGGGCCTAACTCACAACCTTCAATGAAGGAATGCCCATTCATGCATGTTGCCACACAGAAGACACTCTAACTGAGAATCGAACGCGCAACGTCTAACTGTGAGGCGACAACGCTACTGCAGCACCACCACCGCAGTGCTAGAAACAGCCAGTTAAGTACAACAGAAAAATAGCCCTAGAAATGTGCTTCATTATGTGTCACTTCTAATTTGGAAGAAAATCAAATTATTTAAATTTTCAAAAGGTAAACAGTACGCATTAGAAAGCATTATCAACTTCTCCCATCTCAGTTAGTCAACAACATCCTCATAACTTTTATTTCTCACTGACTTATAAAATTACCAGTGAGAGAAAGATTAATTCTAGAATTTCAGAAATCTAATATCAAGTCCTAAAAACTGTTTTCCTGAGCTACAATCGTATACTATACACTTTAATATCTTTCAACAAAATAGACAAGTTCACTGCTCAGAAGTGAAGTTCCTGAACAGCTTGTCAATGTGAGAAATATATCATAATATGATCTCTGATAACTGCTGCTGGGCAGAGAGAGCTGTTGTGTAGGTGGCTTGTTGTTTTTCAATTAGTTCCTTATAGAATAGGGGGAATGGTGCCACCAATTTTCACAAAGATGACTTTCACCCCATATTGGAGCAGCCCTAGTCAGTGCAACATTGTTAGATATAGTAGGCAATAGAACAGCTGATGCTTATGATAATTTATTTATTGCATCATCAGAAGTTATAAAGGACACTGAGCCTTCTGATAAGATGACTTTCAAGATAGCTAGGTATAGGGGTCTATAACTCCATGCAATTAGCTTACATATTCACATTAAAGAGCAAAATCCTACTCTGTGATTCCTCATAGCTGTTGAATAATCCTACTCCACATACATTTGTTTTCCTCCTGCTTTTCACACTTTCTAGGGACCCAAATCTTCCTTAGCACTATTTCTTCAGTTTCACAGCTGAGAAAACATACCAAAATAGGTCTGGGGTTCCGGCCATTTAAATCCATGGGGTCTGCCACCCAATGAACCTGTTCCAGACTAAGAAATTCTTCCTTCAGTCTTGTTCATGTTCCCAACAGATCTTGGATAAACTCCAGGTAGTTAGCATTTTCGAAATGCTTGGGGACCCCTACTATTCAAAGGTTATTTCATCAGCTCTGCTCTTCCAGATCTATAAGCTTGCTGTCTACCAACTCCAATCTGTCTTCTGCCAACTGTAACTTTCGTTGCAGCAACTGGACCTCTTGCTTATGTCATATTAATAAGTTTGAGTCATCTGATAAAGCTATTTCCATTTCAACAATTCAAGCATCCAACCTTGCAATACAATCCTTCAACGTATTGTTTGTCTTACAGAGGTCATCAATTTAAAGATCAAAATTTTGATTATTTCTAAAAACTATTGAGTCTTTAGTATCTGGCCCCATACTAGTATTTTTGCCAGAGAATCCCGTGTTTCTCATAGTATTCAGCTGTGCACCAGAAAGACAGGTCTTTTTCTTACACTTGGACCAATGAGACATCATCCAAATAATTCCTTATTGAAAAAATAAAGGTTTACTCTTACCCCTATGATGTTTCAGGGACTAAAGCTCTCAATGAGTTGTTTAAATTAGGAGAGGCACATAAACTTAGCTTTGTAATAAGTCATTTTGTCTAGAAATTTTGTAATATAGTCCATCATGAGTATTATGTACTGCTACCCATTGTTAGATTTTATTAATTGCCCCACAATGCTCATAGCAAACACTAAAATGGTACTTCTATGATAGGCATTGGGATCAAGGGACAAAATTTACCATGTCTGTTTTAGTAAAAAAGTATTCTTTGTTGACTATCAGATGTGTTGAAGTTAGGTAAAGTGACTGTTCCTCTTGACCGTGAGTAGAGCTTTATTTTAAAATAGTGAAGCTATTGGAAACACTGAAAGATTCAGGATTAGTTGAAGGAATGTGTGTGAGACCGTTTATAGGCTAGGTTTAGAGTTAGGCCTAGGGAAGTGGATAGAGACTCAATGTTCTGTGTTTGTGTGTTTGTGTTTGCTATGGAACAGGAAGGGTTAGGTTAGGTAATGCCTTTAGTGTTTTGTTTGTTGGTTGCTGTATCTGAAATGTGTTTGTGCGTGGGTTTTGTGTAGTGGTGCTATTAGAAAAATGGGTTTGGTAAGTTAATGGGTAGAACTGAGGCAAAGTCCCCCATCCCTCTTGTGTGCTAACCCTAAAACTGCCCTAATACTCTTACCCCTTATGAAAAAATGTTTCCTCTAATTCAAAAGACAATCATAAGGCCTTCTTCAGCTATGTTAGAAACCTGGGTGGGAACTCCCAGATATGCGAAGAATTAGTCCAAAATGATACAAAAATCACTGAACCCACAGACATTGCCAACATACTGGCAGACAGGTTCAGTGCAAACTGGAATTAATGAGATAGCACTAATCTAAGCTCTACTGTATAATTATATGCATTTATATTCATAGTGTTTTCTCCTAAGTCTAAGCTTAACTGAATTAACGGGTTTATCTATTTGATCTCTGAACAGGATAATTTTATTAACAGTAATATTCCGGCTACTTTTAGCAGAAATCAATACACATAAATCCATTAGAGCAATTGAACGCAAACATAAACAAACAGCAATGGCATTAATAATGTTACTGGACGAACACCTGTAAGGCTTTCTGACTGATAATGAAGCAGTAGCAGCAGACTTCTTTGTTAAGAAATTCTAGTCAAAGCAAAAAAAAATTGGAAGCAATGACCCAAAATCTGGGTTAAATTTTAAATATTAGTCTAATTGACTTAAAAAGGGTTAGTAGAACAGCAAGTATTGTATCATTGTGTATTATCTAATCAATCAGAGGTATGAAACTGTAATGTCTGACATTACTGACTGAATGTTGTGTCTTTCAGCTTTTCCCGGTTAGGGGTCGCCACAGCGGAACTCGGTCCGCTAATGGTTGGTAGTTGATTTTTACGTGCCCATTCACGCATGTCTCCATGCAGAAGATGCTCTAGCTGAGAATCGAACCGGACAGCGTCTTACTGTGAGGTGACAACGCTACCGCAGCACCATCACCGCGTAATCCTCAGTAATTTACAAGAAAAAAATTATGAGGCACAAGGCAAAAATATAAGACAAAATCAGGGACAAAAATCAATGACAGTTGGTAGGTATAATACCAGCAACCCCAGAGAGATTATCAGCCAAACTCACCATCTTATGACTCACAACTGTCTCACAGATATACTGTATAACACCAGCTATTTCCCACATTACGCCTAGATCTTGAAACCAGGTTTTTTAACAGTATTTACTGCAGCTGCTAATTTATTTATAAGGCCATCTCTGAATCATGATGAGCATGATTTAGCAAAGCAGATGCTGTCAGCTCACAGGCAAGTCGAATGATATAAGTCCATAAAACGAAGTGAGTTCACGGGATCTACTATATTTTCCTAACACTAATTCAGTTAAATTTTAGATAAATGAAGCTGCAATGAGATGACAGAACAAAACAAAATGTGACTATTGCAGGTAAGGAAGTCCCTCTGCACCTCCTATGTGGAGGATTGCACCACACACCTCTTAATTATCCATACAAAATTAAAGAAAATCCCCAAATGTTTGAATCACTGCTGGAAGACAAAATAGAAATAGAAAGCATTACGGCAATGGTTTCATATAGTGAATAGTGACTGCCAAATTGTCTGCATGACAAGGTAGATGGACATTCATTCACTTTATAGTCAGGCAGTGTGCCATAAAAGTTCATAACTTAAAATGGTGATTTCTTTACTAGCTTTACCAGAAGTTTCCTTGTTCCATGGGTCTGCTTAGGCACTGATACAACTGCATCATAGGGCATACATGGGTCTGCTTAGGCACTGATACAACTGCATCATAGGGCATACATGGGTCTACTTAGGTACCAATACAACTGCACCATAGGGCATACATGGGTTTGCTTAGACACCAATACAACTGTTACAATGCTTCTTATTAACACGTTTTTTTTCTTCTCATTTACCGTGAACCTATTTTTCTACTTTCTCCTACTGCTAATCTAGGGCCTTCATTTTTCTCGAACTTAGCCTGTGCCTAATGCTTACTTGCTGAGTCATCATGCTATAAAATAGTGAAAGTATAAGACTACAATGCAGGTACTCCATTTTACACCAGAGTAAGCAATTTTCTTGAAGGTGGGTAGATGGGGGTAGTTAATTTAAAATTATGGAAAATTCTCAACTATAGAAGGATCCCTTGGTAGAAACTAATGACTATTGATGGGTACAAAAGTTACCTTTCAGAAGGAGAGTTGTTAGGTTATATCAGTGGGCAGTATGGTTCTGCAATAGTATGTCCTTACCTTTAACTGCCAAGTATTGTCTGCACTCTATGTACAATATCTTTCAAGTCAAAACATTCAAAGGACAATGTTAAATCCTTGTTACTTACAAATAAAGCATACTGATATTCTTTGAGGTCTCTAAGATCTAACTTGCTATAAATGCTATAAACATCTTCCACCCTTGAAGGAGACCTCACCTCATAAAGGCTTCCTGACTGGTTATTGGAAATGAATGGGTTTCATTGAAAGTTCAATGCACGTAATGCACAGTCAGGCAACATGGCCAAAAAAATAGAAAAATATATATTCAGCTAAAATGTTTTTGAATACCATTATTTTAGGATTAATGCATCATATTCTGTCTTTTTATTGTCAATTACAGGACCTACAGTGTTTTGCTTCATGCCCTCAAAGTAGTAATAGTAGTAATAATAATTATAATTATAATAATAACCATCCTCATAATAGTAACAATAGCAATTATAATGTGTGATGAAATTGGCCTATGAGCATATGACAGATAAATACTGTTGGCTTGACCTGGGACTAATATTTGACATACCCAAATAGAATCCACACTGTACACCTGAAGAGTAGACTTATAATAGCTTAACAGGGGGGTCCCTTACCTCACTCTTAGTGTCCAGTACCTTACATTGCTATCTTGGCATCAATAATTGTCTCCTGAACTACCCCATTCACCTACAAACACACACACACACACACACACACACACACACACACACACACACACACACACACACACACACACACACACAAATACACACACACACACACGCACACACACACACACACACACACACACACACACACACACACGCACACACTCATATATGCACACAATAATTTCTGTGGGAGACTAATATTATTTTCAGTGCTATGACCCCTTCCTGCTTTTATCATAACTCAGTAAAACCAGCCAGACCCATCTGGTAACAGGATTGTTAGATATTATATAATCTTAAAGAATGAGCTAGCTGTACCATAATAATTTATGATAATTATGACTAAGTGGTCTCACTTTAAAATCTGAATATCATTAGTCCAACAGTTACATTTCCATTCAGTGGTATGACTACCCTTATATGATTAATGAGGGAACAGCTACAAGGTTTTGAAATTAAATACAAATCTTCTTTACTTAAAAAAATAAGGTAATACCATTTAAAATGGACTAAATGCACAAGCTTATTACACAGTGAAATAAATGTGAACAGGCAAATGGCATTAGAAAAATGCTGTCATCTACCTAGTTCTAGCACTATTTGCTACCTGAAGATGACTACAATCATTTTACTTTTGACTTTTGTGTCAATTTTAGCAATTGAAAAGACTTGTGGGCAGGATCCATAGACATGGAAGCAGGAGGTTTCTCTTCCCATCACATGTCTATATAAAGTTTTTAACTTCCACAGAAGATGCAAAGAGGAAAGCATATAACTAATTAAGTTGTTAAGCAGATTTTCATATAGTCTGTTTATCTGAATTAAGTCTAGTGGGGTCTCCTGTAATAAGCCAGCACTGAAACATATTTAATAAAGTCCTTCTTGAGAAATCATATATTTCTGCATTCAGTGAAGAATTATCAGCTTAATTTCCTGCAAATTCCAAATTCAAATGCAAACAGCTGGCTTTCTAGAAAGTTCCAAACTAAATAAATAAGTCAACAGAAGGAAATAGCTGACTAAGCCCTGCTAATGTGAATGTTTGTGTGTGTATGTTAGAAACAGTATGACTTTTAAAAGCTTTGCTGCATTGCAACCAGCAAAAATCCAACTGCTTGTTCTGTGCAGCTTTTTACATTTCACATTTCTGCTGCATCTTTACTGAAAAAGTTCACGTTTTGGACTTTTTTCATGTTATATTTTTTTCTGTATCTTTACTAAAAAGGATATCACTGATTTTATTC
The DNA here is from genome assembly GCF_019279795.1 of Protopterus annectens. Classification (NCBI taxonomy): domain Eukaryota; kingdom Metazoa; phylum Chordata; order Ceratodontiformes; family Protopteridae; genus Protopterus; species Protopterus annectens. The sequence goes on along the minus strand of NC_056746.1, from coordinate 637,852,526 downwards.
GGCTTTTCACATTTACACTCCACTATATCTTTGTTAGCATGGTAAAATCAGGTTTTTGATATTTTTACATAATTCATTACTTACTTGTTGTTAATGTTTGCATTGTATAATTTTATTTATGTTGTTGATCTGTTTTTCACTCATTCTCCTGTAAAAGTACACACTTTTATTCTGCTTAAACCTAGTCATTAATGTGAATAAAATAAGTAAATACATGTATACATATGAGGAGTCATCTACCTGTCAGAGACTAGGGTATGTGCAGTGAAGAATGCATTTATTTATTCTTGTGTTTTGATAACAAGGATGTCCAGCTGGAATCAGGCCCATTTTGAGAGGGGTTTGCATAATAACAGCAAATAGCAGAACATGTTTAAATGATTACAATATTACGTAATGCACCCATAGAAAAAAAACAGTTGCAGTATTACAATATTAGATAAAGCACATGCAGAGGGGGAAAGGATACAAGAACTGAAAAGATTAATAAAACAATAGAAAAATGCTGTAATACAAGATTTTGAAATGTGTGTAGTTAACTCAACCAATTGTAATAAGTAGCAGAAGATTAAACAAAGGAAAGTGTTTCCTGATATGATATGGCTGTACGTTATTCAGCAGTAGATTAAACAGAAAGCCAGAATTAGGTTGATATGTAAGCAATCCCAAACCTTGTTGCTTTCTAGTGTCTTGTATAGTGATCACTCCTTGTTCTCTTCATCTATTATCAAGTTCATACCTTTAATGAATCTGCTGCAAAAATTATGTCTGCTTTAGTATCACTTGTCCTTCCACACTATCATCTTCCTGACTGAAGTTATATTCCTTCTTCCAAGTCTACTAGATTGAAGCACATTCATCTACTAGCAAAAGGATGAACATGTCACTCACTGATAATTCTTGCCCCCTATAGTTCCAAAATAATATAACTAATGCTGAGGTTGCCAAACCATGGAAAAAGCAATACCATTTATGAATGAGTTACCTACTTTAGTGCCCCCTGTCCTGGCTGAACAGATGTTCATCTAGTTGGCTTTATTGGAATGAGCTGATGCCATCTCTTGTTAATGTAGTGACCTACTTCCATCCTGTTCTGGTATGGAATGGAGTTAATCATCTGAAGCAATGTGAGGCACAACTAATGCGTATATTGTGATTAAATGCTCCCTGAACTGTTTTGCCATCCCATTTTTGTATGCCATAAAAGCCCATTGCTGACAATTCATCCAGTGCAAATATACTCTGCATTGTAAGTATGTCTTCATCGTGGGAGACTTGTTTCCAAATAATGAAGGTGATTTTAAGAGCCTTCTTTATATATGAACCAGGAGCAAAAATCCCATGACTGATTTATTTGCAGTCAGACAACATTATTAAAATGTTAATATATGATTCACACAATGTTTATCTCACTGGTACTCAGCACTGCTTCTCAAAAGCCTCTATTGTACCAGTACTTAGTTCACTATCACATTCATCTTCATATTAAACTAATACAGTACTTAGTCTAGGTGTTATTCATTAGTGGCAAGGCTCTGGATGTACTCATCTTTCCTAGGGGATGAGAAGAAAGAATCAGTTAATTCTGATAAAAGCTGGAGATCAGGTTGGTCTGGGTTTCATAGAAGTACTGTCTGTATAACAATTCTTGTTACTCAGTATTCAGTCATTGACAAACAAATGCAACTAAATCAGTGGTATGTGCATTCCCCACCACCATCACACAAATATATGCACACATTCACAAAACATAGTAACACATATATTTATTTCCTATATGGTTATCTTTGCAATAGTCAGAATCATTTCCAGTGAAAATGAACAGGAAATCAACCAAATTCACTGTTAGAATGTGTTGAGTTATGGAATATGAAAACATGGACTACTGAGGCAAAAAACCTGAACAGTATCAAAATTGGCATTTCATTAATTTTCCAAAGTCCCCCACATACATACATAGGCAGAGCTGGATCATGGTCAAATGGGACCCTAGCCAGAGTAATGGATTTATGAGTTCCCCCCATGCACAGCAGCTCCCTCCCCAGCAGCAGCCCCCTCACCCCTGCAGCCATTCCAGTGTCCCATTATTTGGCTATTTTCCTTAGTTACCATAAACCCTTTTCAAGCCTGTCAGAATGCAAACTATTTTCTTCATTCCTTCTTCCTTGGATTTAATTTAAAACTTTTATTTCAAATTTTATAGCACAAACACTCATAGCCATTTGCTAAACAAAATAATACAAACTTATAGTGAAAACAGGCAACATGAACTGTAAGCTTCTTTGTCCTTGAAACTCTCACATTTATTGAAATTACATTGAAACACACCTTCAAAGAAAATGTGTCTGGCCAGTGTTGAATTAAGTTTACCTTTGGGTTGTTTTCAAACCATCGGCCTCTTGCACATTTTTCAACCATACATGCATGTATGTATTCTTTGATTCACGTTCCTGATTGTATTAAATTATATTCCTTGTATAATATAGCATTACTTGCTAGAGTGTGTTTTAAATTTGTAGTTTTGTACATTTTTACCAGTAAGCAATGAAACAAAATGTATGAACCAATAATGACAAAACTACCCATTTCAGAACATTTCAACTATAAAAGGCCACTCAGACTTCATTACAATCCACCAATAATCAGACAATGGGTCTACTTCAAATGAATGAAAACCCAAAACAACATTGCTGAGACAAAATCTCTGAAACCTGAGCTTAACAAATGACAATATTGCCAAAATTTTCCCATGGTAAGTATCCAGTTTACCAACATCTAACAAATAAATACACCACACTCTGTATCCAGTTGACCAACATCTAACAAATAAATACACCGCACTCCAACCCACCCAAGTGGATTTGAAGTAGACTCCAGACAACATGCAAAATCTCTGCAGGAGTCATCAGAATAATTCAACATTAAAGCAATCTGTAACTAATAAATAGGTTGCTCTTAGCAAACACTTTTATATTTTAGTGTTTCATCTACAAATTCAGTACTTGCCGCCCTTGAAGAATAAGTTGCCTACGTTACATTAAAAAAAGGAAAGTGCTAAGCTGGTAATATAACAATACAGGATGGATGTCAAACAGACAACATATTCATAGTTAATAGACATCATATCAAAAGCAGGACACTCTCAGGACTGCAGCACCCAACACCTTAAAGTACAACACAGTATAAGCAATCCATCTTTATGGTGGGGGAGTAGAACCCACAGCCTTCTGCACCAACTGCAAGTATGCTATCTGTTGTGCTATTAACACTGCTTTAAATCTTCTAGCACAATCAGTGATGACCATTTGCTAAACAAGAGCTGCACATTGAAAACAGACTTAGCATGAGTCGCAATAAACTTCTCTTCCCTTGAAGCTCACAACTCCCTTAAAATGCACTGAAGCTCACAAATCCTTGAAAATGTACTGAAGCACACAATTCCTTGAAAGTACACTGAAACTTACATTTGTGTAGTCTGGTAGTTGGTGTAGAGGATTCAGGTGCTTGTCTTCTGTAATTAAGGTACAGGGTTTGAACCTGATCAAATTATCTAGCATGCTATCCCTAACTAGGGCATTTCTCACCAACACCTCAATGCTGAACTTTATACCCTGGACAGGCTCCATATTGAGTATTCCCTGACAGAAGAAGCAACAGGCATGTTTAAGTATTCCTTGCACAGAAGAATCAATAGGCATGTTTAATTTCTGCACGCAGATACAGAACAGAAGTCAGAATGTCTTTAAATTCCACATGCAGAAAAGAAAAGCAGAAACATCAGAATGTTTTGAGTGTTTAAAGGATGCCAGCAGGTGTGTGCATTGATGGATGAACAAACACAGATGGCATTTCTCATCCCCTTAAAGGAGATGTAACTTTTTTCTGTTAAAAAGTAAATATTGTGGCAGCCCCTTTTAAATATACTTAGTCCTCCAAGTCATGGCAAGTATGAAATAAGAATTACCCCCAAAATTTGAAGATTCACCCTGGGATTCACAAAGCAGTGTAGCCCCTCTTGCATGGAATATGGCCGCCGAGCGATCCAAGAATGTCCTGTTTTCACGTGCACAAGTGGCCCTACACTGTTCCTGCACAGAAAGCCATGCATTATGCTAATCAGCTCATTTGCTGGTGAAAACCATGCATATGAGCTGAATTAGTGATCCAGGAAGAGGGCAGGTCTCCATGCAGGAAAAGTGTAGGGTGCAGAAATGTATTCAGCTAGTAGCAGATTTCATTTCTGCAAAACAGAAAACGGGGATTGTGCTGAAAATACAAAAGAAAAAGGGAAAAAATTAAGTTTGAGAGAAATCTGCATTTTGTCATAATAGTCAATGGCATCCAGAATGAAAACAATATCAGGGAATAGTGCTCACTAAGGGCAAAGGCTCAGTGTAAGTGTGGCAACTCAGGAGTAAGGCAGTGGTGTATGCAAATGAGGGAATTTAAACTGAATCACAAATTTCTTCTAAGTGTCAGACTGCACCTAACTGTGTAGGTGCTCCAACACCATGGTGTAGACAGGAGGAGGAGCTAACATGAAAAGGGGGTGTATCATGGTTGCTGTAAGCACATTGAAGCTTAGTGGCCTGTGTTTTCCCTTAGCTAAGCACAGCTAAGGCAGGGAGTGTGTCCAAGGCTGTATTTCTCTATTCCATGAAATGCAGAGCATGCTCGCAGCTAGGAAAGGCCAGTTCTGCTTAAAACTGTTTACTTTAGCTAAACGGGTGGGTTCAGCATGCACCGGGCCTAAAACAAAAAAAAAGCACAGAGGATAACAGAACTGTTGACATTTGAGCACCGGGAATGTGTGGCGAGCATCAGGGCTTAAACGGGGAGGAAATGGGAAAGGGAAACTGCAGAAGGAAGGCAATCAAGGAGAACTACTATAGCTGGCTGGTGGAATGTATCAGAATCAGCCAATTACACAGGCAGCAGCCCAGCACACTACTATAAACTATGCAGACACCTTTCAGTCTGGTTTTTCCCACAAACTCTACACCACTGGAGTACACATTCGGGGGAATTTTAAACTGACAAATCTAACAAAACATGTTAGGGGCTGCTGTTGGTCTGATCTATCAGCATGTGCTAGAGACTGAGGGTAGTGAGGAGGAAAATGCTGACAACCAACTCAGACTGAGGAGGAGGAGAAGAGTGTTCAGACCCAGGGTAACCTACCAGGGGCTACATGATTTGGAGATAGTAGAGCGATACAGGGTGGAAAGGGACATACTACAGCAACTTGTTGAGCTATGACTGCCTCACCTCAGAGCCAGAACCCACAGAGGGGAACCCATCCCAGTGGATACCAGGGTATGTGCAGCCTTAAGACTACTAGCTACAGGTACTTTCCAAAGACCAACTGGAGATGTCATGGGGGTCTCACAGGCATCTGCATCCAGGATACTCCACCAGTTCCTGGATGTCATGCAAACACATGCCACTGATAACATTCACTTCCCCAGCACCCGTGAGGAGAGGATCAGCAATGTGCATCTCTTCCACTGTGTAGCAGACTACCCAGAGGTACCGGGTGCCATAGACTGTGCACACGTCCACTTCAAAGCACCACCTGGTGAATGGGGTAGGGCCTACATAAACCACAAGGGCTTCCCCTCCATCAACTGCCAGATCATGTGCCATCCACAGGGTGTTATCATGAATGTGGGTACTGGCACCCCTGGAAGCTATCATGACTCCCACATCTGGCATTCATCACAGCTGTACTGGGCATTTGCCAGTGGGGAAATCTAATATGGCCAGCTAGTGGGGGATGCTGGCTATGTACTAGAGTCATGGGTGATGACACCCATCAGAAATGCGCACACACCCACACAAGAATGGCTCAATGAGGCACACACACAAACCAGGATCATTACAGAGCATGTGTTTGGGATGCTCAAGTCATGGTTCTGCTGCTTTGACATATCCAGTGGAGCCTTGCAGTATTCTCCAGCCACATGTGCACACATGTTCACAGTATGTGCCATGTTACACAATATGATCCTGTGGAAAAAAACTGCAGCAGGAACGAAATGGGGAAGGGCCACACAGACCCTCCCCACCATTGCCAAGGCCTCCACAGGCACAGAGTGAGTTGGAGGAGGAACATCCTGAGCCTGCCCCTGTAGACAGATGGAGGCATGCCCAGTATGCCCTGGTCTTGGCAAAGAGGCAACACATAGCACATACACTGACATTGTAGGGCCCCAGGGACTGATCTCTATCTCTCTGTTACTCGTACACACAGTAAAATGGATGCCAAACATCACACCACCTATAACTGACCATGTATAGGCAGTGTATTGTGTACATCTGACATAGTCAGCCCTCAAGCACCACCCTCACAACAGCTGCAGGCACAAGGTAAGTCAGTCTCTGTATCAAAATAAACTAATGGAGTGGAATTTTCTGATAGCATATCTATGGTATTGATCAAGCATGTAAGGGAATGGGTTGACTAACTGGGATCGCAGCAGACAACTGACAGCTCTGTGGGACAGCTGGAAGTGCACCCCATGTACTGCTCTACCCACACCATGCAGTACCACCCTAGTTGACAAATACCACTGCAGTATATGTGGTGAGTCATATAACTGGGGGGGGGTCAGAGGTCACATGCATGGAAGTCAAAGTGGGGGTCCCATACTTACCACCAGCACCACACAGCAGATCAGTTATAGAAAACCATACAGAAATGCATGGCAAAGGCCCTCACATGGCGACGTCCATGAAATCCCCACCCACAGGCTTTACACAGTGATATCACAGCAGGTCTGGCAGTGTCAGTATGGCTTTGAAAAGTAAGAAGTCTGAAACTACAAATGTCTATACCAGAACAATCTGACTTGTGGTTGGTACTGTTATGCCTGTAGTCTGAAAGATAGGGTACACCACTATGCCAAATGGGACCAAAATGCCAAAATGTTAAGCAAATATCATCACAGACTGTACAGATATGTATCGTGTACAGTTATGTCACCCCCCATAGTCCCATAGAAATGCAGTAACATGTTCCTAGCCTTAAGCAGCATTCAGCTGTCACCCAGAGTGATGACGCAATAGTAACAGAAAGCAATTGTCAGTAGCACCCACATTCAACTTACTGGTGCCAACCCCGGGGGTATCTCCTGCCGGCAGCCTGGGAACATATGCTCATCAGAATGCACTGCCTTGCTGCATATGGCCTGCATCTATCACACCTGGCCTACAGGTCTCTGAAAATGCCTATGCCTCACACACAGTGCCCTATTAGGGGGTGTCATGGGGTCCATAACTCCAACATAACACAGTCCACAAAATGCAAAGAAAGGCCATGCTGGTAACTGCTAGGAGCAAACCTGCCAGCCTCAGTGAGCCAGACATCTGGGCAAAGCCATGAATAATGGGGTGATGAAGGTCCAAAGAGAAGGAAACCTGTGAAATACTGCTCTAATAAGGTTATAAAGTTGATGGAATGATTTGTATTAGCATGGAATGTCTGATGGGTAAGAAGTCTGAAACTGCAATGTCAACTGTCAATAATATCTGACTTCAACCCTGAGTGACTTGTAAAACACTTTTGCTTGCAAATCAGATTTGTCTGGTTAACCAACAAGATATAGGAGTCATGGATGTGGGCGTTCTGTGATACTCTGTAGAGTCGACACGCAGGGTTAGGAGTTTAGACATGGGAATGCACTCACTGCAGGCAGGCTTAACCCTGGAAGATGGCAACATGTCTGCACCCACAAAACCCTGGCACACAGCCATGGGGAGTAACACACCCCTCCCTGATACACACCCCTCCCTGATCACTCATCCTGTGCAACATCCTGACCCCAACAAGTGGCCATCCAAGCAAAATGAGGTGGACCATACATATATGTGTGACAAACACACACCTCCAGGCTGGTCAAACAGTCTGACACACACAAGACCCTCCAAGTGCAGTTAACCATTGAGGAGAACCCAATGCAAAGCACTGGTAGCTATAGGCAAACATATCTAACCAAGGACACCCCCCCCCACATATCCTATCCCCTACAAATCTATCTGGAGTCTGCCTGTCACCTTGATCATGTCTGACTTATATTACCCAACTGTGGACTGGAAATCAGACCAGGCCAGAACATAAATGCACAGAGATTCCACCATTGTAATATATCACCAAGGTGCTGGACCACTTATACAGCTCCAGCAGTCAATTGCTTGTAGGCACACCTCTCAACAGGCTGGATTGTGCAAGAATGCATAACATTTGGCCCATAAACCTGGTGTGTGCATCATCCATCCTGTATCCCTCTGGTAAATCACTGTGATGATCTGAGGAGGTATGTCACGAGGTACTGAAACAATACATGACAGTGTCAAATAGCATATATGACAGATGTCTGCTAAAACAAGCCCTGTAACCCTAGCAACCCATACATTACTGAGAGAAATTGCCACAATCACTGTATGGCCCATTGTCCCCACACTTTCATAGGCTATCTCCAGATATCATGCACCAACAGGTTGAGAGGTATGGCTGTAGCACAAAACAAACCAGACTGCAGTACAACAATCCCTGGAATGGAGTCCCACATGTACTATAGAAAGACACACTAAGCATGCTCATACACTTAGAGAAATGTCAGTAGGATCTAGGAATGAAAAGGCTTCCCACCCAGTGCACTTCCCATTACTCCACCATAGCAGTCCTGAAGATGGCTGCCATCATAGAAGCCACTTTTGTCAGACCCAACCCCATGAGCCCTGTGGCATGTGTGATAAATGCATAACACTGTAGTACAAATCTCTAGTTAGGAAGGAGTTCTAATCTCAGTCCTGGCAGATGTAAAAGTATGTGTGTTTACAACTAAAACTCTTGGGTCCATTCAAACCTAGTACACTTCCCCTTTCCCTGCTTTAGCAGTCCTACAGATATCAGTCATCTTAGAAGCACCTACCATCAAGCCTCAATCCCATAATCTCTGTGATGCATGTGATAACTGCATACCACTGTAGTACAAATAACTAGTTAGGTAGGAGTTCTAATCACAGTCCTGGCAAATGTAAAAGTGTGTGCATGTGTGTGTATGTTTACAACTAAACGTTTTGGGGTCCATTCAACCCCAGTACACTTCCCCAATCCCTACTTTAGCAGTTCTGCAGATATCAGTCATCTTAGAGGTGCCTTCTGTCAAGCCTCAGCCCCATAAGCTCTGTAGCATGTGCGATAACTGCATCATACTATAGTGTAAATAACAAGTTAGGTAGGAGTTCTAATCTCAGTACTGACAAAAGTAAAAGTGTGTTTGTGGGTGTGTTTGCAACTAAAAGCTTTTGGGACCATTCAAACCCAGTACACTTCCCCTTTCCCTAATTTAGCAGTCCTGCAGACATCAGTCATCTTAGCAATACCTTCTGTCAGACCTCTGTCCCATAACCGCTGTGACACATGCGATAACAGCATAACACTGTAGTACAAATAACTAGTTAGGTAGGAGTTCTAATCTCAGTCCTAGTAAATGTAAAAGTGGGTGTGTTTACAATTAAAAGCTTTTGAGTCCATTCAAACCCAGTACACTTCCCTTTTCCCTACTTTAGCAGTCCTGCAGATATCAGTCATCTTAGAAGTGCCTTACATCAAGCTTCAGCTCTATAATCTCAGTGGTGCATGCGATAACTGCATAATACTATAGTAGAAATAACTAGTTAGGTAGGAGTTCTAATTTCAGTCTTAACAAATGTAAATGTGTGTGTGTATGTGCTTGCAACTAAAAGCTTTTGGGTCCATTCAAACCCAGTACACTTCCCCTTTCCCTACATTAGCAGTCCTGCAGATATCAGTCATCTTAGAAGTGCCTTCTTTCAGGCCTCAACCCCATAAGCTCTGTGACAGGTGCAATAATTGCATAGCACTATAGTACAAATAACTAGACAGCTCTCACTTTAACATCACAGCAAAAGACAACACCACCATCTATCCTACAGAACACACCAAATTACTAGGAGTGTAAATAGACAATAAACTGAACTTTGACATTCACATTTCCATGACCATTAAAAAAGTGCACAAAAACTAGGAGCATTATATAGAAATCAGCAACTACTTAGCAAAGCAGCTAAAATTTTGGTAGCAAATTCTCATCTTATCTCTACCCTACTCTATGCCTCTCAAATATTTACTAACCTTAGACAATGCGATCTAAATAAACTCCAAACCTGCTACAACAAAATTGCCAAATTCACCACAGGGGCTTCCTACCGTACTCACCACTGTCTCTCACTAGCAGAACTGGGCTGGGTAGAGCTCCCCCACCTCCTTCAATGGTACCAACTCACACTCGCCCATAAACTAATAAACCAACCACTAAAAGTCCCATCCCTCCAGAATCTACTCCAACCCTACATAACCACGAGACCACTGAGATCCAGCCACAAAAACCTCCTACAGATCACAAGAGCCATTAACTCTGCTGGAGAAGCATTATTCTCCTGCACTATAGCCAAACTCTGGAACTCCCTCCCACCCTCAATTGCCTCTGTAACTTCTTGCACCCACTTTAAATTCTTACTAAAATCACACTTCAAAACTTGCCAGATATGCCCTTGCAACCCCCCTCTAATACCATTCACTCCCTCCCACCCACTACCTCTTTCAGCCCCCTATCAACAACCTACTCTTATCAAGCTTGGCTACTCATATTCCCAGCTACCTACCACATAATACTAACTTCTTGTAGCAACAACTGCTAATGGTTGTTATGTACCTCAAAAACAGTTTGTATCAATTGTTCACTGATGAATCTCAACTACATTTTAACCATGTTTAGCATATGTCATCATATTTTAAAATTGTACTATGCTCTACAGCTGTTTTACATCTGTTTTACATATGTTTTCTTCTTATCTTGTGTCCTTAACTGGACTAATGTCTATATTTAAATGCTATGTTTTTTTTAACTGTATAATGCAAATAATACTTAATGTGGAGCTTTTCTCCCCGGGCCTCCACTGAAAATGGACCTGTGTACAGTCGGACTCTCCTGGTCAACAAATGTAAATAAATAAATAAATAAATGCATAAGGTAGGAGTTCTAATCCCAGTACTGGCAAATTTCTATATGTAAATCTGCATACGTGTAGTTTAAAATATTTTGTGTCCTCTCCCACCCAGTACATCACCCATTGCCACACTTTACAAGGGCTGGTGATGTTCCTCACCTTAGAAGTACCTTAGCACAAATGTCACTCTAAAAGCTCTGTGCTGCATGTGATAAATGCATAACACTGTAGTAGAAATAAATAGATAGGTAAGGGTTCAAATCTCAGTCTAGGGAAATGTGTGTGTGTGTGTGTGTGTGTGTGTGTGTGTGTGTGTGTGTGTGTGTGTGTGTGTGTGTGTGTGTGTGTGTGTGTGAACAGTATTCTCTTGGTGGGTGGGTTTTTGTGTCTGTGTGAGAACCATACTATGGGGAGGGTTTGCAATGTTTTGCTGTTGCCCACCCAGTGCATGTCACAGTGTCCACATTAGAAGCCCCACAGTTGGCACCCACAATAGAGCAACATGTAGACATTCTGGACCCCAATAAACATTGTGCCATGTGCAATAACTGTGTGACAGTATGGGATAGATAACAAGATAGGCTTCCCATCTAATTCTTGGATATCCCTACCCACTCAGGAATCATACACAAACACAGTCAGGTAGGCAGCCACACCTACATCAGTAGGTGGCCTGCAAACTGGTTCACAGATAGAACCCACAGTGTGAAAGCAGTGGAGCCCATTTCAGACTGCTGAACAGTCACTAGTGGAGTCTCACAGGTTGTGGACCTAGGTTCCCTCATGATTGGGATCCACAGCTCTGAGGACTAGGCCAATACAAAGGCACCCTGGCTAACAATGATTGCAGATGAATAAAAGGTGGGTGCTATGATTATCACCCCATGCGAGGTTGACATCCTACACAAAGGCCTCTGAGACCTATGACTGTTGTCAGAACCCTGGATATACGCTCAATGCCAGATGATGTGCCACCATCCCTTTGGGTATGACATGGTTCCCATAAAGTAATACATTGATGGCAGTCCACTGAACACCGATGTTGGTATAATGGAACTGGTAACATAGATTGACAGTGGGCTGTATGGTGAATGCCACAGTGCCACTATTTTCCGAATGTCCTACCATGTGTCACTACACCTGACTCAGGGTGTGGAATCCAGGAAGTAAAAGGACAGTGTTTCCCTGTACGCACCCTCAGTAGGCCAGTCAATGTGTACTATGGCCCATTTGCCATGTACTCCACTGGATACCAGCAACAACAGGAGAGTCTGCAAATGTACCTCACAAAGAGGATCTTAGGTACTACACACTTGCCCCATATTGGCAGACTCCAACAACTGCACTGAATCTCTGTCTCATATTGCCTACATAGGTGCAATCTCTGCCTGACATACACAGCCATGTCTGACCCAACCTTGTCAGGAATGCTACATCTGTAGACACCAATCTGTCACACAACATGCCCCAGATACCCCAACCCCATCCTCACAATCAATAGCACATGCTGGAGTGACAGATGCACAGCCCAGAGACTGGCCACACAATGGAATAGATGCCACACACATGTCAAGCTGAGCACAGCACTGGCCTTCTACAAGAGATATCAGGAGGAGTGGATAGGGACTAAAATACCCACCCTGGGGATCATACAAGTGACTATACACAGTCCACACACTGGGGAGTTTCATCAGGTGGCATGATGCCAGTGTATTCCCATGGGCTAGCCTTGTAAAGCCTCCATGGGCATTTGCCATGTACACACCTATAACTCTTTGAAACCATGGATCTCAGGACTGTCAAATGTGTGTGTGTACATTAGTGTGTTTGAGAGTGTTTGTGAGTGTGTAAACATGCGGTCGAAAAGAGTTGGTGGCCCGTCTAACCCAGTACAAATACCATTGCCATACCTTACAAGTGCTGTAGATGTTATTCACTATATAGGTACCTTGGGACACTCCACAACCTATAAGCTCTGTGGTGTGTGCATAAACTGCATAACACTATAATACCAACAACCACATAGCTAGGGCATCTAATATGAGACCTTACAAATGTGTGTGTGTGTGTATTATTGTGTGTAAGTGTGTATATGTGTAGGTTACAGTATTTTGTGGCCCCTCTCACCCAGTACATCCCCCATTGCCATGATTTGTAAGGCCTGGTGATATCCCTCACTGCAGATGTAGCTGTAGACCCCATAACCTCCAGGGTACATGCAATAAATGTGCAACACTGTAGTAACAATGAATAGATAGGTAGGGGTTCTACTCCCACTCCTGGCAAATGTGTGTGAGAGAAGAGTATTGTGTGTGTGTGTGTGTGTGTGTGTGTGTGTGTGTGTGTGTGTGTGTGTGTGTGTGTGTGTGTGTGTGTGTGTGTGTGTGTGTGTGTGGGTGTGAACAGTATTCTCTGTGTGTTGCATCAACACAATACCCTCTGTGTGTGGTATTTACAAACCTTTGGTGCATACCACCCAGGACACTTACCACTGTCCACTGTACAAGAACTGCTGACATCAGCCACAATGCACTTACCTGTATACACTCCTCAGCCCTATCAGCCATGTGGCACCTGCAATAACTGTTATACAGACCTGCTAATTGTGTACAGCTGTACCCTGGATATGACACAGTCAATGTGTTACCACACTGCCATACCCCTTGTAGGAAAGGACTGCAGGGCTGCATCCTCCTGACAGACACCTAGAACACAAGCAGTATACATTATGAAGACCACAGTCATCAGTGTTAATAACAGCAATAATGCATCATGGCTGGACAGCTGCACACTCTGACATGTAACCATTATAAACATGCTTGCTGACAACACTTTACACAGCATTGGCCATACCATTGCGGGAGACTTCCTGTGTCCTGACAGAGTGCTCTTCAAACTATCTGGAGATATACAGAGCTGAGTACATTTTTCTGGCACTTCAGAGTTATGTACTGGTAATTGTTGTTTGACTAATTTTATATCATTGCTGGCTGACTTCAGAGTTGTGCACTGTTATTTTTGCTTCATTGTATAGTTTTCAGATCTCTGCTGAAGCTATTTTCCCCCATCCCCCTATTTCTCTGTGTCTTAATTTAGTATAACTGGTTTTACATCCTGTGTTATCTGACTATCTCAAGGATTACTTGCATAAAATTAGACCCTCTTAGTAACAACCTGCATATCATTGCTGGAGCCTTCCTGTGTCCTGACAGAGTGCTCTTCAAACTATCTGGAGATATACAGAGCTGAGTATATTTTTCTGGCACTTCAGAGTTGTGCACTGGTAATTGTTGTTTGACTAATTTTATATCATTGCTGGCTGACTTCAGAGTTGTGCACTGTTATTTTTGCTTCACTGTATAGTTTTTCAGATCTCTGCTGAAGGTGTTAGTTTTCCCATACCCACCCTCCCTATTCCTGTGTTGTTGTTTAAATTTGGAGGCTTTTGCAGTTGACCACCCCCACTGTAGATTTGATCTGGGACACTCCCCCCAGTTCCATCTCTTTACCTCATTCTACCTAATAGACTCCCTCTGCACTTGTTTTTAGTCATTTTTAATTTAATTGCATTTTTAAACTACTTTTCTGTATATATATATATATATATATATATATATATATATATATATATATATATATATATATATATATATATAAAACCTTTCCTGTAACTAGTGTAGTCCAGATTCAGATTTGCTGTATCCAGGACTGTATGTAAGCTTCTGAGCCCCCCCAAGCTTTTTGTGTTGGAGGGAAGCCTTCTAGCTTATCAGTGGATGTGGTAAGCACTAGGTAACCTATCTACCACATAAGGAGTGGTTCTGGCCCAGAAATTATGTTATTAGCAGTTTAGGCAGTTTTTCCATCTCTTTCAAATTTATGATTTAAAAGCCTGCATTTGCACTTGTTTCCTCCCTTTCCTGTAACTAGTTTAGTCCAGATACAGATTCTTAGTTTTAGCACTTGAATTTGCTTATTCGTGATCAGCACTTGTTCAGAACTTGTAAGCACTAAATAAACTATTAATTACTACAGGACTCAACCTTCCTCATTACCTAGAGGAAAACAGTTTTGGTACTTACTTTCCTCACTTGCTTAAAGAAAAACAGCTTTTGTACTCACTTAGGTTCATAGGTTCATAGGTTCATACTAGGCTATCTGCCCTAGGGCATTTATAAGCCTAGCCAGAATGTGTTTGGCTTTTGCCACCCATTTTAAATTTATTTTGCTATGCCCTTTTTCGAGGTTAGTATACTGTGCCTCTGTCTAACAGTGACACATAAGTGATACCCGGGGTAAACCTATGATCTCCCATCCACTCATCAAGATTCCTCTTGAAGAGAGTCAATGAGGGACTCTGCCTAACCTGGACTGGGATTTTATTCCAGAGTGAAGGGAGCCTCTGGATTATGAATCTGTCCCTCCAGCATGTCCTATTTATTTCAGTGCTGAGGTTCAAGTCTCGAGCGCATAGCTTGATGGGATTTGGATTTTCTGAGGTGCAGCATGTCCATTAATTCCGGGTTGGACATGGCTTTATCGTCAGGCACAGATCGCCTCTGAACAGGCGGTATGCCACTGAGTAGAGCTGGAGTTTCTTTAACCAGGCAGCATATGGCATCTGTTTGAGCCCTTTGATCCTCTTGGTGAGGTACTTTTGGGGTCTTTCCAGTTGCTGCAGGTGTCTGGTAAGGTACATCCCAAAGGGCATTGCACTCAATTATGGGCCTGATGAGGGATGAGTAAAGAGGCACGATAACCTCCCTGATCTAGATGTGAATCCCTTCATGATTAGGTGGGCTATATAAAATGTTTTTATAACCATTTTGGCCACATGGTTGTCAAATGAGAGATTGCTATCAACTTGGGTCCCCAGGTCCTTAATTACTTCTTCTGTACTTAATGGATTACCACCTATGTGGTAATTTGTGGGCACTTTGTTTTGCCAAAGGGATGACTATACACTTTTGGCATTTAGCTTGAGGCCATGGCTCTGGCACCAGTTGTCTGTTTCTATGAGGCCCTTTTGGAGGATGCTTGTGTCGGCTGGAGAGTTGATTATGGTGCCCAGTTTGCAGTCATCTGAACTTGGTCAGCCACAGTCCTTCCGTGTTGGCCTGTACCTCTGAGAAATATATACCGAACAAGAGAGGTCCCAGGACTGAGCCTTGTGGGACACCACTTGTAACTGGTTTGGAGTCTGACATGGCTCCAGCAATTCTAACCATGTGGGTTCTGTCCTTGAGCCAGTTTGCAATCCATCTAGTGACATAGGGGTTTATATTTAAGCTGGTGAGCTTATCTATAATGCTCGAGTGGGGTATTGTATCGAAGGCCTTTGCGAGGTCCAGGTAGGCTGTGTGGACCACCTTCCCCTCATCAATCACCTTGGTGACTGTTTCAAAGAAATCAACCAGGTTTAAGAGGCAGGATCTGCCCTTAACAAAGCCGAACTGGGTAGGATCCAGTGTCTGTTGGTCCCCAATATCTTTATTTATGAGGTCCATGTTGATCCTTTCCATAGCTTTGCAGGCCAAGCTAGTCAGGCTTATGGGGCGATAGTTTCCAGGATCCGTTGAGGCACCACCTTTATGGAGAGGGACCACTGTTGCTGTACGCCACTCTTTGGGCACATATCCTGTAGTAAGGCTGAGATTGAACAGTAGTTTTATGTTTGGGTTTAGCTCTTCTTGGCGTTCATGTGGGACAGCCAGGACACCGTCTGGTCCCATTGATGCTGTGTTTTTGCTTTGGAGAGGGTGGCTCTTACCTGAGCATCTGAGATGTCAGGGGGGCAGCACTCTGCTGGGATAGATATTTGCCCTTTTGGTGGGGAGGGGGGGAGAAGTTTGCACTGAACCTGTCAGCTAGGATGTTGGCAATGTCTGTGGGTTCAGTGTATTTTTTGTCATTTTGGACTAATTCTGAACATATCTGGGAATTACCACCCAGGTTCCTAACATAACTAAAGAAAGCCTTGTGATTATCCTTAGTGTCCTATGCAATTTTTCTCTCAAAGCTGGCCTTAGACAATTTTATGAGTGCCCGTAGTTATTTGCTAATACTGATCAGTGATGCCTTCCCTTTTTGGGATTTTGTTCTATCATTTAGTAGCTTCCTCCTTCTATTGTATAGTTTGTTTATGGCTGGGGTCCACCAGACAGGAAGTCTGCCTTTGGAGGATTGGGTCTTGGTTTTATTTGGGATCGCATGATCCATGCATTCCTGAAGGTGTTCATAGAATGTGTTTATAAAGGTTTCTGTGGTCTGGGCCGTATTTTCCACAGGCCCGGGGGCTTTGAAGGATTCCACCTCGGTTTTGAGGAGTGTGAAATTTGCTTTAGAGAAGTTTTTCACTGTGGTTTTCTGGGCAGGGTTGGGGTTGGGATGTGAATATCCAGTGAGATTAGTTTATGGTCTGATCTTACCAGTGAGGGATACACTTCTGGTCTGGAGCATAGAGTCCCCATGTTGGTGATGATCAGGTCCAGTATGTTTTCCCCTCTTGTGGGAGTGGTAACAAGTTGTTCCATAGCATTTGAGTTTATAAATTCTAGGAACCTTTGGGCTAGGGTGTTGGCGCTAGAGTAATGCTCCCAGTCTATGTTTGGGTAGTTGAAGTCGCCCAATATAATGGTTTTTGGAGAGAACTTCATATTTTCCAGTGTTCTCAGGAAGGCTGAGTGGGGTTCCTGGGTTTGGGAGGGTCATCTGTAGCAGGCTATAAATTGGAAGGCAGTTTTACCCACTGTTAGTTGCACATGGATAGTCTCTGATGCTTCGTGCTTTGCCACCAACCTGGAGGTGTGGGTATCTTTGATGAATATTGATACTCCCCCTCCTTTTGTGGTTCGGTCCAAGTTTTGGGGCAGAAAAGCATGGTATGAGGTATAACCTGGTAGTGCTGGGGTGCTCTCGGGAGCCCTGAACCAGGTTTCTGTTACTGCACAGATATCGATGTTCTCCATGCTAAGGAGAGTTTCGAGTGCATGCATCTTGAGGTTTAGACTTCTGGTGTTGAGTAGCATTACTCTTAGTTTCTTATCCCTTGTGATACCTATGGAGGTGGGTTTGTCTTTTGAGCCTTTCCTCACTTATCTAGAGAAAAATAGTTTTTTATTCAGGCATGTCCAAGGGTCAGCTCCCAGTGTTCTCTCCTGTCTATCTGATGAATCTGGGCATCTTGGGGCAATGTAGAAATTGCTTCATGGACACAAGCACCCCTCTCCTCCTACAACCAAACACTAAAGCCTGTGAGAGATGCACTTATCTAGCCAAACTGGAGGTAAAGCTCCCTCCAATCAATACTGAACTTGACAGTCAAGAGGAGAAGGTAAACACTTGCATCACACCACACTCATCACATAGTCTCACTAAATCTACACCACCAAAATTCACACATGGAAACACAAAAACATTTGCTGAGGCTCTCAATAATAATCTGCTCAAGCAACAGAGACCTCCAAAGCAGAAATGCAAGCAACCTCCACCCCCTAAGAAAACCCAAATGACAAATAGCCCGCAGACTTAGTGTGCCACTCAACCACAGCCAATAAGGCAAAACAACGTACCCAACACACTAGTCATAGGTGACTCTATAGTCAGGCACACTGATGTCCCACTCACCAGGCTAAACAAGGAGAAGGTTACTGTCAGCTGCCTGACAGGTGCCAGGATCCGCCACATAACCCACGCACTCAGGTCACTCCACAACAAGTACAAATATGACTCTGTCATTGTCCATGTTGGTGTGAATGACCTGAGACGTACCTCCTTGGACTACATGAAAAGAGACATGGAAGAGCTCTCTGATCTTGTAGCCCAGGCAGGTATGACCCTAGCCTTGAGTAACATTCTGCCATCACCCAGAATGATGCTACAGTACAAGTACAAAATGATTGACTTCAACAATTGGCTAAGCTTCTGGTGCCATTCTAAAGGGATCCAGTATCTGTCTGCCTGGGATGACATGGTTGACAGACCATGATGCTTTGCCAGAGATGGCCTGCGCTTGTCACCCCTGGGATTCCAGATACTGGCTAAGGTTCTTGCCACCCCTATAGTGCCTTTTTTAGGCAAGGTTCAAATGACAAATTCACCACTGTAACAGGAACAGGCAAGCAAAAACTGAGGGTGATACTACTCAATGCTAGAAGTATAAATCTCAAAATGCACTCACTCGAGGCACTCCGTAAAATGGAGAACATCGATATCTGTGCAGTGACTGAGACCTGGCTCAAGGCTCCAGAGACCACCCCTGCACTACCAGGCTATTACTCATACCACACTTTTCGGCCATGTAACCTGGACCGGAACACCAAAGGCGGAGGTGTGTCCATATTCATTAAGGATATCCACACCTCTGGGCTAGTTGCTCAGCATAATGCAGCCGAGGTTACCCAAGTGCAACTAATTCTGGGCAAAACTGAAATCCAAACTGTAGCTTGCTACAGATCACCCACCATGCCCCAGGATTCCTACTCCTCTTTTCTTGATGTACTGGAAAATATTAGCATTCAACCAAACACCCTAATAATGGGTGATTTCAACTACCTCACCATTAACTGGGAAAACTACTCATGTACCAACTCCTTCGCTCAACGCTTTCTGGAATTCATAAACTCCAATGCCCTGGATCAACTTATCCACACCCCCACCAGGGGCAACGATATCCTAGATTTAGTCATTACCAACATAAGTGACCGGTGTTCCACACCTGAAGTTAACGCCTCATTGGTTCAATCCGACCATAAGCTAATTACCCTAGATATCCACATCCTGCCCCCACCCCCCCGTTAAGGAAACCATGGTAAAAAAGTTCTCCAAAGCCAACTTCATGCTTCTTAAGACAGAAGTGGTGAACTTCATGACACCCATGCAGATGGACAATACAGTTACGACTATTGAATCCTACACAATTGCACTTTATAAGCACATACATGAGTGCATGGATCGTGCTATCCCAAAGAGAACCAAGTCACTATTCTTCAAAAAAAGGAAGCCAGTCTGGTGGTCCCTGCCATAAACAAACTGTACAACAGAAGGAAGAAACTGTTGCAAAACCGAGTAAAATCCCATGAGTGGAGAAGTTCCCTGGTCAGCCTCAGTAAGAAGCTGTGATCCCTGATAAAATCCTCCAAAGCTAGTTACGAAAACAAAATCGCCACTGATTCTAAAGACAACCACAAAGCATTCTATAGCTATGTCAAGAATCTCAATGGCAGTACTCAGATCTGCTCTGAGTCACACCTCAATGGCACTAAATATACAAACCCAACTGATATTGCCAACATCCTGGCAGATAGGTTCAGTACTAACTTTACCCCCTCTCACCCCCAAAAGAGCCCATCTCTATACCTGAAGAATGCAAAGTTCCTGTAGTCACGGCTGCACAGGTAAAAACCACACTGGTCAAAGCCAAGAACACAGCATCCATGGGACCAGACAACATCCCAGGCTGCGTTCTACATGAACAACAGAACAAATTGGCACCCCACCTTAGTACCATGTTCATTCATAGCCTCACCTCAGGCTTTGTGCCTGGTGAATGGTGCACAGTGATGGTTATCCCACTCCATAAGGGGGAAGCCACCACGGATCCCGGGAACTATCACCCCATTAGCCTGACAAGCCTGGTCTGCAAGGCCATGGAACATATCATCGTGGAACTTATAAACAAAGACATTTGTAATCTCCAAACTCTGCACCCCACCCAGTTTGGGTTTGTAAAAGCAGATCATGTCTCCTAAACCTGATAGACTTCTTTGAAGCAGTCACCAAAGCCGTAGACAAGGGTAAGGTGGTTCACTCAGCCTATCTAGATCTTGCCAAGGCTTTCGACACCATCCCCCACTCTGGAATTATAGATAAACTCACTAAACTAGGTATAAATCCCTATGTCACAAGATGGGTTGCCAACTGGTTCACTGACAGAACCCACACTGTGAAAGTAGCAGACTCCAAATCCGACTTCAGACCAGTGACATGTGGAGTACCACAGGGTCAGTCCTGGGTCCTCTCCTGTTTGGTATCTACTTCTCTAAAGTACAGGCTAACACAAAAGGTCTTTGGCTAACGAAGTTCGCAGATGACTGCAAACTAGGAGCTATAATCAAAACTCCTAACGATGTGGACATACTACAAAAGGGCCTCACTGAGACAGATGCCTGGTGTCAAAGCCATGGCCTCAAGCTCAATGCCAAAAAGTGTATTGTCATCCCCTTTGATAAAAACTCTGTACCCATGAACTACAACATAGGCGATAGTATACTTAACACCGAAAGTGTGACAAGAGACCTTGGGACACAGGTGGACAGTAGTCTCTCCTTTGATAATCACATTGCCACAGTAGTCAGGAAATCCTTCTACGTGGCACACCTCATCATAAAAGGGTTCTCATCCAGAAAAAAAGAGGTTATTGTTCCCCTCAACTCATCACTCATTAGACCCATACAATGCCCCTTTTGGTATGTACCTCACAAGACACCTACAACAACTGGAAAGGCCACATAAATACCTCACAAAGAGGATTACTGGCCTCAAACAGATGCCCTACACTGACCATCTCAAAAAACTCCAGCTTTACTCGGTCGCATATCGCCTACTCAGAGGTGATCTCTGCCTAACATGCAAAGCTATGTCAAACCCAGAGCAGTTGGACATGCTACACCTAAAGAAATACCAATCCCTCCAAGCTACATGCTCTAGGGACCTAAACCTTGTCACCACAATAAACAGGACACGCTGGAGTGATAGATTCCTGTCCCAGAGACTTCCTATACTCTGGAACAAGCTACCCGTCTATGTCAAGCAAAGTTCTTCAATAGCACTCTTCAAGAAAAATCTTGATGAGTGGGTGGGAAATAGGAAATACACCCTAGGGATCACTTCTGTGTCTCTGCTGGACAGTGGCGCAGGAAAATAACTTTCTTGGGAGGCATAAGCTATGGAACCTTGCTGGCTAGGCTTACATAGGCCCTTGGGCCGATAGCCTAGTACCTAGCTATGAACCTATGAACCTGTACTAAATTCACCCTGTGCATCAGAACCATGTTAGCATGTTCCTGCACCGATGGTATGGATGACAGGGATGTGGCACAGGTGTCATCATATGCACAGGGTGTGGGTTTGCCAGAAGCATAGGCTGAGCCAATTGGTTGACATCATGTGTGTGGGTTGGGGGTTGTGTATTACATGGGCTGTGCAGAGGTGGTGTGTGTAAGTATGGATGTGCCTAGCTGTGATGGTAATGTGTGTGTGCATGGATGCACACAGTTCTGCCATGATGCTGCCCTATATAGGGGTATGTTGGACAGCTACGGACTGTACATGGCAGGGTGTACAGTTCACAGTGTCCGATCACAGACACAGGAACTGGGCCTGCCAGGGGTTCCACTGGCACCACCAGGCCCAAGGCCAGATGGAGTAGTACTCCCTGATGCTGACAGTTGTCTGCTGGATCCATGTCCCTGTTGGGACTGGCCAGGGACATGTGCCCATGGCCTGTTGTTTTGTGGTGTGGACAGCACCCCCCCTGCATTTGTGCTGCTGGTACCACCACTACAGGAGTGGGAGCAACATGTTGCATAGCCACATAGACCTTCAGCTGTACATGGTGCTGTCCTATGTCCACATAGCCAATAGCCAACTCTCACCACATGCTCCAAGAAAGACATCCCACAGTCAAGGAGTGCCAGATCTCACCCAACTGTCTATCCATGACCTCAGTATAATAACTGTGGGCATCTACAAGATCACAAATGTTGTCACTCATAATAGGAAGATTTGCCATCTGGACCCTGAAAGTCTGGTGTGATGTTCCATACATGTCTCTGCCTCCATGATGGTCCAAAACATGCATCTGGTTACACGTGCTGTGGCACTTCTGGCAGGGCCATGATGGGCAGCAGTCCTCCTCCAAGTACCCCCTGTCCATCCGCCTGTGTGGGGACCTCGCCTGTTATCCATCTATGGCTGGTGTCTACAGACTCACTTGCCCTAGTCACCACACTTTCCCGTCCCATGCCACCACCCGCCAAGGGTCCCGCATCTATGGCCACTGCTGATAGACCATGTGTGGGCATTGTGAATGTGTGTGGGGATGGGGTGGACAAAAGTGGGATGCCAACCAATGGCACAGATTCATCCCCTGACAACACCACATGTGCCTCACTATGCCTATCATCATTGTCAGAGTCTGCAGAGGCACTGACATCAGTTTCCACGTGGGAGGGACCCTGACCTCCATTGCCACCTGTGAGGGGGAGACAATATCTCTAATTAAATACTGTACAGTATGGTTTACTTCCACACACACACACACACACACACACACACACACACACACACACACACACACACACAAACACAAATACACACACAGACAGTTACAGGTGAGGTGGCACAAAGATATTACACAGACCTTACATTATCCAACAGTTGACATGCATGACACATGGCCCTCAGCATCATGCATTGCACCCATTCTTAAACCTTCTTACTAACAATCTACATCTCTGTGATGCTTGAGTTGTGTTTTTTGGTGAGGTCCCTTCCCCTAGAACACACTGCACCCATGTACACATTATTGCTGTGCACCTGTATAGCACACTGGCATCTACTGTTAGACCACACCTCACAACTGTACAAATCCTTGCTGAATGTGTAGATGTCTTGCACTTATGTTTGTTCTGTTCCTCACAACCCCTATGTGTTTGTCTGACACATAACTGGGATGATATGAGGACTGATGTAATCAATTAATGACATACATTTGATTTGCACATCTCATCAGCAGCAGTGAATGTATGTGCAATGACATCCAGATGCAGTAATGACCTTGTTAGCATAACATGGATATGATAAGCATACACACCAGACTCTTTTATGATATAAAATGAGACCACAGTACTGCATTTGAAAACATTACACACCTTATATGTGACATATGCCCTGTGCAATCCAATCAAGAAACAGACAAATGTGTTAGTTGTGAAGATACTGAATGAGATGCATACAATATTGTGGTTGCATAGCTATGAACACCCTTAAACCAATGCTTGGTTGAAGCACCTGTTAATTGCACTACAGTAGTCCCAGTGCCTGGAAAGGTGTATATATTCAGTGTTAGCCCCGCTCCGCTCACCCTCGCAGCACTCGGGCTTCCTCCACTCCCCTCCCTGCCCCCAATTTTCACCTGCCACCACTAGTGCTACATTTAAACTAAATTTAGCCACTCCCCTCATGCTAAGTATCAATCAGCACCTCATACATCACTGAACAACCCTCCCCCTTAACCCATTTCCTTCCCTTCCATTCTTCCACACCCTGTTAGTACACTCAACCATCAAAATTGGCCCGCCCCCTCCAACAAAATGCAAACAAGTAAAAAAATACTAATTACCCTACCACCTACACTATTTCTATTTTACAATTTTACTGCCTACAAACAAAAACTTGACCATGGTATTCACTACCCAAAAGGTCAAACAGCCACCACAACTTCACACATAATACCGAACACTTTACCATCCTCAGCATACCAAATCTTCCACCCTCAACAAAATATCACCCCTGTAAAGCCACAAAACATAATCCTAAAGACAAAGACTATATCAAATGTATAAACAAACTCCTAAAGCTTAGAGTATTCTGTCACTATAACCTTATAACACATGGGGACATCCATCCCAACCCTGGCCCACCCACATCCAATAACCTTCACTCCCCTACCACAATCCCCACAGTCAAGCTACCCCTTTCTACTCCCACTAGTTCCCTCCTTGCATTTCACCTAAATATTAGAAGTATTAACAATAAAATTCCCAACCTACATGCTCTCCTAGCAACCCACATCCCAGACATTATGTGTCTTACGGAAACCTGGCTAAAACCTAGTACTACTTAAATGAGATACTATCTCCAGGATATAATATTCACTGGTTAGACCATACTACAAGGAAAGGAGATGGGATAGCAGTCCATTACAAAAATACTCTAACTGTTAATAGAGACACCATTCAACCACCCCAATTCAATAATGCAGAACTCCTCATAGCCAAAATACAGATTAACCAGAACAAATGATTGAACATCGTCTGTACTTACATTCCGACAGGCAACAACTTAAATACTCTAGAGAATATCCACTACCTATCCCCAAGAAACCATAGTTCTTGGTGACTTCAATATCAACAGGCACTCCTGCTCCTCTGAACCCCCTCCTCACCCCTATAAACTTATCTGGGTTTAAACAGACCATAACCTCTCCCGCTAGGATAAACAAACCAACCAACAGGAAAAATATCCTAGACTGGATCCTAGTTAATAACCAACCCCAACTGTACACAGCTGGCACTCTCTCTGATGACCTTAGTGACCATTTACTAACCTATATCATAAAACATAAGGCAGGAAACCCTCATTAGACCAAATATAAAACACTTAGAAACAGGATAGACTTTGACACTGCTATATTCCTAAATGAACTAAAAGCAGTTGACTGGTAAAAAACTAAAAAATCTACCATTAGAACAGGCTATAGCTCACTTTAATACTAAATTCCTAAGTATCCTTGATTCCCATGCTCCAGCATGTACAATAAAATCTAGATCAAACACAGCACTATGGCTCACAAAAGATACCAAATCTAAAATCAAAACTAGAAACAGAGTCTGGGCCAACTGGAGAACAACTAAAGCCCCACTTGACCATCTAAAATATCAACTCAGGAATGATACAAAAAAATCTATTTTACTAGATAAAAAAGCTTCTACCAAAATCTCTTACAAAAACACCAAAACAACCCTCAAAAGTTCTGGGCAGGCTTAAATCAACTATTTCATCCAGGTCATTCTACCACCCCAACCCTTGCTAACCACACCCATAGTTCCCCGAGACCATAGCTGGCACTTATAATAACTTTTTGACTGAAACAATCCAATCCCTAGAAAATCAACTAATCCCCACAAACTTAAACCACACCCCTAATCTACCCACTAATCACCCCCAATTTAGCTTCCAACCAATATCCACCAGTTTTATCAAAACACTTATAAAAAAATGAAAACCTACCACCCTCGCTGCTGACCTCCTCCCTGCAGAGTACCTACAAATAGTTGCAGATGCCATTGCATATCCCATATCTATCCTTATCAACAGAAACATATCCGAAAGTGCTAACCCCTCCCTCTTAAAAATATCCCACGTCATCCCACTCCATAAAGGTGGTAGTTCTACAGACATATCCAACTATAGACCCATTGCCATTCTTTTCCCACTAGCCAAAATAATGGAGAAATGTGTACACAAGCAACTAATTCAATACCTTACACAGAATAACTTACTATCCAACTCCCAGCATGGTTTCAGGCCATATTACAGCACCGCCTCAGCCCTCCTTTCCTTTACTAATGCCATAAACCAAAACAGGAATGACAATAGGTTATCCTCCGGTCCCTTTCTTGACCTATCAAAAGCCTTTGACATGGTCAACCATGAACTTCTCATTTTTTCTCTAAAATCTATTTCCCTCAATAAGCATGCAATCCAATGGTTCCAGTCCTACCTGACTGGTAGACAACAGGTGGTACTATGGCAGGGCAAACTCTCCAGCCAGCTACCTCTCACACTTGGTGTCCCTGAAGGCTCCATACTAGGTCCATTACTCTTCTTTATTTTTATCAACAACCTTCACACTGCTATCCCTAAGGCTACCTGTATTCAATATGCAGATGATTCCACTCTGATCTGCTCAGCCACCTCCCCATCCAAACTGCAAATCCTAACCCAAAATACATTTAGCACTATTGAGAACTGGCTTAGCAACCAATGCCTACTGCTGAACCCCAATAAAACTTAACTTCTACTCTTCACCCCCACTAGTAGATCTCCCACACTTTCATTCTCTGTCATGTCTAACAATGGTACCACTATCTCCCCTGATCAATACACCAAACTTCTAGGGGTTATCATAGACAATAATCTCAAATTTGGCCTACAGGTCAACAAAACCATATAGACCATCAATAAGAAGCTTGGATCACTGTATAGAAACAAGACATTTTAACCTCACTAGCTAGGACTGAAACTGCCTGGTCACACCTACTCTCTACTCTTATATGCCTCACTTGTACTCTCAAACCTCAACAAATCCAAACTAGGTAAGCTGTCCCATAGCTACAACAGTATTGCCAGATTCGCCACTGGCTCCACCTATAGAACTCACCGCTGCCAGAACCTGAAACAACTAGAGTGGCTAGAACTGCCCAGCTTAATTCAATTCAATCAGCTCTTAATAGCACACAATATTCTGTACCACCCTGAGGATACCCCCTCACTTATAAATATTATTAAGCCATATAACAACCTGAGATCCCTACGGTCAGCCAACAAACTACTGGTCCAAACCCACAAAGCTAATAACTCTGCTGGTGAATCCGTGTTTACCAACTTTGTTGGCAAAACCTGGAATTCTTTGCCAAACTATATAACCCTACAAACCTCCAAAAGTCTCTTCAAAAAAACCTCAAACAGTATCACAAAGTGAACTGGCTTTGCCCATGTACCAACCCTGATTAAGTTATAAACTGAAAGCATAATCTTAAATATCATAACATGCAACTACGTCACCAAGCTCTATATCCAATCTCACGTTTCTTGCTTTTAATTGTGTCTGTCCATAAGAATTGTGAGTCCCTACTAGGGAACACTACTAAACCATTGTACATAATCACTTTGTTTTATATTTTCTAATGTTATCCAACGTCTTGTGTAATCTATGTAAGTTTGTCTATTTGGAGCTTTTCTCCCTGGGCCTCTGCTGAAAATGGACATGCGTCCATTTGGACTATCCTGGTAAACAAATGTAAAATAAATAAATAAAATATTAGCATGGCACATCTTGCCTTGGCATTATTTGGACAGTCTTCCCTACAAGGGTCCCCCAACTCTGTAAGATTGCAAGGCCAGCTCATGTGCACAGTCCGTGGAGGTCACACTGGGGATTTACTATTGGTGTTGAGTCTGGACTTTGTCTGGCCCAATTCATAACTTTGATTGTGTTCAGATAAAGCCATTCTTAGCTAGCTTTAGATGTATGCTTCAGTTCATTGTTGTGTTGGAAGCTGAACCCCCTCTCCATCCTTGGCCATATTGCAGATGCTTGACGGCTGTGGCACACATGTGAGTGTTATTTGTAACTGTTCAGAATTCCCTCCACCATGTCTACAGGCCTAGCTCCAGCTAATGAACAGCAACCCTAATGCTGGACACTGCCACCATCAAGCTTCAACGTGTGTATGGTGGTCCTCAGGTGAAGTGAGGTTTTGCTTCTGCACCACATGTAGCTTTAGGAATACTGTCTGTAGGTTTGAACCTTGGTCCCATGACACCATTACACATTGCAGCACATACCTTTGGGAGATGTGATGTTATGTTTGGTTACCTGTACACATCCCTGGATGGTGTTTGGTGTGGGTAAGTGCTTCTATCTACTGACACCTCCCCATAAGCCAGATGTATGCAGAATCCAAGTGATTGTTGCCACATGTACTACAGAAATAGTACTTGCCAGAGAGTCCTGCAAGTCACTCAGTGTTGCTGCATGTCTCCTGGCAACCTCCCTGACCAGTTCTCAACATGCCTTGTTATCTGTTTTGGAAGGACATTTGGTTCTTTTCAACAGCACTGTTGTTCCATATTTATTCCACCTTTTGATGACTGTCTCCATTGTGTTCCATGGTATATCCAATATTGGGGACACTTTTTCTACCCTACTCCTGACTGATACCTTTCCACAATGAGTTAACTTCAATGCTTTGTAAGCTTTCTGCCAAACATGTTTTTTTCTATAGCAGGCAACTGGATAAATGCCAAATATATCCTACTAGGACATTTGAACATTATTTGGGGTAATCAGAGTCTTGTTAATTGATGGCATGTGTGTAACCAGAAAGAGAATGCTGTGATTACTGCAAGAGGTGCATCAACCAAGTAGTGGTTTCTATGTGTACACATGTATGCAATGAGTTTATAATACATATCTTATGTTTAATATTTACTCCCCTAACAGATTTCTTTGTCAATAGAATTGTACAGATTATGGGTCACATTCAAGGTGGGAAACATTTTGACAAGAATTTCTGGGGTCCCACTGATGTATAGTACACAAACCTGGCATTTCAACAGGAGTGTGTACACTCTTGATATCCACTGTATGTAGGTGTTCAGGTAACTGTTTGTGGTAGGCATGGACAGAGGTCATAACACAGTTGCACACTTCTCTGATTACAGCCTGGTAATCATGCCTATTCTGCTACCCATATCATTGTCATGGCAATGCAACAACAAGTACCTGTAAACATTTATGCCTGTTGTATTAACTAAAACTGATATTACACACAAGTATAACATGCACAACTTATTTACATACATAGATAAGTAAGATGATTGCACAATAGGTTTTGCTATCACAGTGCTAACCTGGAGGATGTCCCACATTCATAGCTAGGCTATTATGTTACGGTGTCATTGTTAACAGACTTGACAATGGTTTGCCTAACATAACACAAGTCTACGTGTAAGTGACTACAGATATCAGCCACACATGTGCTTATGAGACTGTACAGTTAAATGGTACAAACTCACTATATCACATGTATTTCAACACACAGTTCTGCAACAGTACTTTACCCTGCACATGTTCTGTATAGTTCTGCTATATTTGCAAGAGAAAATGTGTATCATAGTTATATGCACAGGTAGCATATGGATATATACAACAACCCAGTAGCTAACCTAGCAGTGGCACAGTCAGTGGTGTTTGACAGACACTCCAGTAGTTGCTAAATGTCAGCTGTCCTTTCCTAGGGTGAGTCAGGGGTCTGAGCTGTGATCTATGTCACTACAGATACAGCCACATACTATGGCCATCGGGGTTGTTCACCAGTACATCAGTACAGCAAGTCTTGTTGAGAAACGTATTCTCTCAGACCCCTAGTTTCCATTATTACAGACCACCTCCTGCATTCAATTACATGCTTACTTGTTTCACATACCTTATTTCTTTTTCCTGGAGTTTTCAGAGATATATCTTTTCTATTACTTCAAATTGGATCAGCTTTGAAGTAATAGAGGTGGTTTGAATAGATGTCAGCTTGTCTTTTGTAGGTTATGTTTATGATCATGTGATGGCCTGTGCACCAATTGGTGTTCCCCATTTGCTAATTGCATGCAGAGCAGCTGTGTAGTTATTCCAATAGCCAATGCCATGGCAACACACTCCTATAATTGAGTATTCCATGTGGGCATTGGCCCTTTCCCTTGCCTTTGAGGAAGACATCCTAGAGTTGTGTGAGCTAATACCTCTTACAACAAGACGTGTGGAGACATGCCAACTAAACGTTGGAGAAGGTTCAAGACTTAGGGGAAGAACATGAATATTGCTGTTATATGTTTTGACTACAGGTAGTTTAACAGGGTTTGTCTGTGCATGCTACTTCTCCATGGGTTTCGGTCTGTCAAAGTTCTGTGTCTGCAAAGCTCTCAACTAGGGCTTTCAATATAATGGCCAGAGGTTTGCCTGTTATGTTTGTCTGTTCCCCAGACAGGTGTTGTCCTTGGCAAATCAGTAGCATACTCCAGAGATTGCAATCTGTAAATACTAACATCCATTTGTGTTTCTGACTTTATATCCCTCAGAAAAGATATGTTACAACAAACCCTGAAACACCAGCAACATTCTCAGTGTACAACAACAAAAAAAAAATCAAGTATGGCCATGTGTCTGGGCCTCTGTCACCCAATTATGTCAGGCTTTGTCCAGATGTCATACAGTAGGAGTTTGATAGGTATATGGTCTATCATTATTTAATGCTGTCATTCCTGCCGAGGGAAAAGGATGGACAACATGTGGAAGTCTGTACATTCAAGAGTTCGATGGATAGAAAATGCTCTTAGATGCTCTTGTAACATATTGTATGTGGGGGAGAGTAAAAAGTGTCTTAAAACTAGGCTGTTAGAACATGTGAGACATATTACTGATAAGAAAGAAGACAGTTTTATAGCTGTACATTTGAATGAATTTCACCATGGGGACAGTAGTGGGTTACAAGGTACTGTTTTGGAAATAGTGTGTTTCTCAGTTTAATTAAATATTCATAAACAAACAATTCCTATGTGCAGAATCAATTTATATTTTTAAATGTGATACTTCATCCCCTAGGGGGTTAAATGAGGAGTGTAATTGGAGGCTGTGTATTAAATGCAGTTAAGTGTTAATTGCTTCTTGTATGTAAGGGAAGTATTTCTTGTAATGTTTTACTCCTTGAAGGCTTTGGCCAACACATCAGGGTATAATAAACCTGTCTGAATTACTGGCTGGTATTTTTTCTCTTTGCTATCTTCAGTCATGTTAGTTTATTTGCTAAGAGGCCGTTGTATGTCTGGCCATTGTGTATGACCTGTCATGGTTTTGTAGCAGCGTACTGTTCACTTATTATTTGGATTGTGGGGTGGGGACAAATGTGAGTGTCATGGGTCCTTTTGTATCCAACTGTGCATGCTGCCCCAGTTATGGGTGGTCTATCAGCAGAATTATGTTTGTATGGGCATTTAGAGACATGTATGCATGTATATATATATATATATATATATATATATATATATATATATATATATATATATATATATATATATACATACATACACACCTCAGAATTACACATATATGTATCGCCATACATATCTATCTATCTATCTATCTATCTATCTATCTATCTATCTATCTATCTATCTATCTATCTATCTATCTATCTATCTGTATATGTATATGTTTCTTTACTGTCTGTAATGCATGGTACAGCTCAGAAGGCTTAGTGATACATTGCTGTTGTCGTAGTATACAGGGTCCTGGGTTCAAGACCTGCAAGGGCTGTTTATTTTGTTGCTAAACAGAACAAGGGCTGGTGGATACAGAGTGATTAAGGCAGTTTTCAGCAGCTTTAAGTGGGTTTTCATGGCTTTGCGTGATGGTAAGCAGTGCTAATGTATGGAAAAACAAATAGGCGCTTACACCATTAATGCTTCACTTATCTACGCTTCTAAGTGCACAAAACTGCTTAGCATTCACATTTAAGCAATGCTTAAACCTGCTAAGTAAAGCCCAGCCCTGGTTACCATTGCTCACATTCCAATCTGATAAACTAGCAGAGTAATGACATCATTTAATACGTGTATTTAATTTCCTGTACATAACATGATTCTATGTGCTGTCATTACAGTACCAATGGGTGTGAATATACTGTATGGGACACTTGGGTATACATGGGTAGTATCATATTTGTTTTTCTGTTTTTGTTGATTCCTTTTGCTTTTTTTTTTATACGTGGTTAGTAGCACATGTTATATGCACTCACACTTGCATGTTACACCAGCTACAGTGCACTGGTTGACATAAATAATTTAACACATAGTGTTCATTAAAGTAGTACTTTTAACACTGTTTTTCCATGTAAAATTAGATTGCCTATTGTAGTACTAGAACCATTGCCTATTGTAGTACTCAAACCATGCACCCCTGCATGCAAAGCTGGGACTCTGAGTACTACACTATCTTGTTCTTGGTGTTTAACTGTATGTTGTTATGTATCTCCTATTAGATATTAACATGATATTATTATAGTAACTGTATACTACTATGCGTTTTACCCATGTAATTGGGACTGCTGTCATGTAGCAATGGCATATATGTCAGTTTCAGACTTCTATCCTTCAAAACATTCATCCTACTGCGTAACCTGTTGCCTATCTACTTTCTGTCTGTCCTCTAAGCAGATGTGCAGATGTCAGGTATTACTATGGCCATACAACTATGTAGGTGCCTACATAGTATCGTGCTGTGGGCCTGGACACTGCTGCTAGTTCCAACATATGGGACATTCCTTTATATGGGCCTTGGCCCTTTTCTTTGCCTATGTGAGGGACATTACAGAGGTGGTGGGCTACACATTCACACACAGTAGGTGGGAATACTTCACAGGACAGGAAATTTGGGGACAGCCCAACAACATGGGGGACATATCCCAAGAATAGTGAACAGATTCTACGTCATCAGTGCTGTTATACACATGGTGGGTTGAACAATTGTCAGGGTTTGTGTGAACATGCATTTAGGAAGTGACTTCACATGTGACAGTGATATGTCTCTGACATACCTCTCCACTGGCATGCTGTCCATAGACTGGCCACATGTTTGCCTGTTATGTTTTGTCTGTTTCCCAGACAGCTGGTGTCTTTGGAAAATCAGGTGGGGACTCTGGGGAATGCAGTCAGTCAGTAAATACTTACATATATTGGTATTACTGATGTCATATTCCTCATAAAGGATGTTACAACAAACCCAATAACATCTGTGACTGTCTCAATGTATGATAGCAATATGTCCAATCTACCCCTGTGTTTGTGCCTCTGTCCCCAAATGATGTCAGGCTTTGTCCAGATGTCAATGAGGCTCAGACATATTTAGGATCATTATTTCTTGCCTTCATTCCTGCTACCATCCCAGTGATGTAGTAGACCCACAGACATGTCAGGGAAGAGGCCACAGATATGAGTCCTGAGCCTGTACATTCTGAGGTGAACTGTACATTTGAGAGGTATCTGTATGTCTGGCCATTGTTAACAGACTGTCAGGACTGTGTACACATGTCATGTGTACATGTTATTTGGGCTGTGTATGGAGGTGGGTAGATGCAAGTGTTATGGCTCCTTTTTCATCTGATTGTGCATACTGCTCCAGTTTCTGCTGGTCTATAGGCTGTATTTGTTTGTAGGGGCAGACTGAGTCATGTCCTGTGCCATGTTCAGGATTAAGACTGCATTGAGAATTGGGCCAGTATATGTAGCGCTTATGTGAGTGACATACAATGATGTATTTGTCCACATAGCCCGTATACTCTATTGTTCACTTGACTTACTGATATGTGACTGTGGTGATATTGGTTGTGGGTATGTATGCACTTTCACACTGGTGTCTGTTTTTCAGTGCTCTTACATCCCAGTAGTGCCTGATATATTTGCAAATACATGTGTAATTACCCATAGCAAACTTCCTATTTCAATTACTTGGTGTGATTTCACTAAATATGTGTTACAGCACAAAGGACAGTGTTACTGCACAACTGTTAGCTTATCTACGCCAGTACTTCAGATACATCCCCATTTTCATGGCTTCCACCCACCACTTTGTCAGCCTTGTTCAAGATTCATTGCAGTAAGGGGTTCTGATCATACCTCACAATTGGCTGGATTGTTTCAGAATGTCCAGGTTTATTGCTCATATGCCTGGTCTGTTTTATAGATTATTCTCATTTCTCTGGTAAATCACTGTGATGATATGATGATTGTTGTCAGTAAATGATGACATGTGTTTCATTGTCATACCTCACATCCATCAGGACATGTATGCTTAAACAAACTGTGTCACTCTGTCAAGAAGAGTATGGGGGACAATGACCTCTTCTTTCCCGGATGCAAAAGAATTAGTAATGATATGTGCCACATAGAAGGACTTTCTGACCACAGTGGCAATGTGGTGGTCAAAAGAGACATTGCCATCAACCTGTGTACCCAGATCTCTAGTAACACCTTCTGTGTTCAGGGGACTACCATCGAAGTGGTAATTGGCTCTGACACCAGTCATTGGTCTCAGTGAGGCCTTTCTGTAGGATGCCAACATCACTTGGGTAATTAATAATAGCTCCCAACTTGCAATTGTTTGCAAACTTTGGCAGCCAGAGTCCCTTCATGATGGCATGGTGTTCAGAGAAGTAGATACTAAACAGAAGAAGAGCCAGGACAGAACCCTGTGGGACTCCGCTTATGACTGCTCAGCAGTCTGACTTTGACCCAGCTATTTTCACACTGTGAGTTCTATTTGTGAGCCAGTTGGCAACCCACCTAGTGATGTAGGGGTTGATGCCTAGCTTAGTGAGTTATTGCATGATTCCTGAGTGGGGAATGTTATTAAAGGCTTTGGCCAAATCAGGGAAGGCTGTATCAGCCATCTTGCCTTCATCCGCAGCTCAGGTGACTGCCTCAAAGACGTTGACCAGGTTGATTGAGCAGGCATGACCTACCCTACACCAAACCAAACTGTGCAGAACCCTGAGTCTAGAGATTCCCATACTCCTGTTTATTAGGTGCATGATGATGCATTCCATAGCTTTGCATAACAAACTTGTCAGGCTAATGGGGTGATAGTTCCCATGGTCTGTAGTTGCTCATCCTTTGTGGAGAGGAGTGACTGTAGCAGTGCACAATTCAGTAGGGACAACGCCTGAGGTGAGGCTGTGATTGAAAAGGGCACACAGGTGAGGTGCCAGGTTACTCTGTAGTTAATGGACAAAGCCAGGGATATTGTCATGTCCCATAGAAGCTGTATTTTTGGCCTTGGACAGTGGTGTTTTAATCTGTGCAGCAGTAATACTGCCTGGCAGCGTAGTGGTATTGTGATTGGCCCTTTGGGGGGGTAAAGTTGGCACTGACTCTGCCG